>NW_010430964.1:7951-12226 GCF_000710305.1 Buceros rhinoceros silvestris | reverse complement strand
TTTAATATTTTATTTAAATCTTTTTTATTTTAAATTATAAGTTTCCTCTTTTGATGATCAATTTATAACTCCAAAACACAGAACAGATTAATTCTTCTTTGGCATTGGCAGAGTTAACCTGCATGCTGTAATGTCAGGTTGTACCTGGCTGTTCGAGGGCAGGTTTGGATCCTTCCTCCATATCTCTTCGATGGCACCAATCTCTTCTACTTCAAGTTTTTGTTTGCCCGAAACTTGAGGAGCGAGAGGATTGCCTGCTGGAAGCTGTCTCCCGTCACTACATAGAGCAGTAAGTTTCCAAAAGTATTTAATGCTGCTAAACGTTTAGCTATTATCAACATAAGAAGGATTGTGTTCTTCAAGTGGCAGCTAACTGGTTGTGCTCGAAGCTCCAGCCGAATCCCTCGAAAGATGTGGAAGGGGAGGAAGCACACATAGAAGACCACCAAGAGGATGACAACAAGTCTGCGAGCCTTTTGTTTGTAGCAAGCATGTGTGTGGGGCCCAGTAGCCAAGGTGTAAATAATGAGCACATAGCACAGAGTCACCGTCATCAATGGCAAGAAGAAGACAAACACTGTCAGCAGCCAGTTATACCATCGACTCGTGTCAAGATCCTCAGCAGAAGCCAGGTCCGGGCAGATTGTCCTATTCTGCATCTCCCTTGTGGCAATCAAGATGCCCAAGGGGCTGATGACCACCAGGGAAATCATCCAAACTACTATGCAAGTCGCCACTGCCCATCTCCGGTTTTGAACAAAAAAGCATTTAATTGGGTAGACAACTACAAAAAAGCGTAAGATGCTGAAGCAACTAAGGAAGATAATACCACTGTACATGTTGAAGTAGAAACAAAAATGAATAAACTTGCACATGAAGTCTCCAAAAATCCAGTTATTTCCATTAACAGAGTAGTGTATAAAGAAAGGAAGCGTGGCTATATACAACAGGTCAGTGACAGCCAGGTTTAACATAATGATGGTGCTGCTTTTCCAGGGCCTCATCTTGACGAAATAAACAAAAATTGTCACAATGTTCCCGGGGAAACATACCAGGAAGATTAGGCCATAAAGGACAGAGAGATAGGATCTCACCTGTAAGAATTCTTCATCCTTGCAGCTTGCCATCGGGTCTGTGTGGCCCGGCAGAGCAGTAAAATTGCTGGTGTGTTCAGATACCATGATCGCAGAAATCTTCTTAAAGCTCTACAAAAATCAGGTGTTTAGTTTTAATTGATTTGTTGGGATAAATGCATTCAGATAAATCTTCCACTGCTGAAGCAAATGTTGTTTGACAAGGCACAGTAGAGGGAGGGAATGGGGATTTGCTAACATACCCAGCTCTGACCTAGATAACCCTACTCAAATGTTTAATTTCACCCTTCTCTCTCCTTTATTTTTAGTTTTTGATAATGATTAATTTTACTCTTGCTTTATTTAACCTCATACATTGAAGAAGATAGTTACCGCTTATCTACAAACCCTCAGGAGTAGGAAGTAAACATTTAGAGAGCTAGAGAGGGTTTGGGCTTAGATTTTGCAAAACTGTGAATGAGTTTTAGCCTTTCAGAAGGTGGAACCATACTCATGTCTTATCTTCATAAATCTGAGCTAATCAGTGATTTGTGCTTATGAAACCAGAGATGTTGTTCTGGTTTCATGACAGCCAAAAGATGTTAGGTTCAGATAAAGATCTCAGGACCAGATGGTCCCATAACCTGACAGTCATGGCTTGTTTACTGTATATGATCTTATTCTTTCAGAGTAATCAGAGTATAAACTCTGTATAATGCATTTTCTTAAAAAAAACCCAACCAACCAAAACCCCAAGCTTCATAGCGACATGAAACTGATTTAAATGATTAAAGACTGTTTCACAAAGCACAGAGGGAAGAGGGAAAGCACAGACAGAGTGAAGGCACTGATCTTGCTTCCCATTTTGTGCAAATTCAAGCCAGACAGACTTGACTCTGAAATGGTTTCTCACCTGCCGTAGCCAATTTAGATCTCTCCACAGTGAGTTCAAGATGTTTCTTGGTAGTGTTTTAGCCTGAAAGAATGGTAACCAAGGATGAAAATAATCTCATATAACTTCAGATATCAGAAAGCTAGGTGATGAAAGTGAAGCCAATCCTCCTAAGCCCCCCTTTATCATCCAGGTTGTATGTTCCTCCAGGACATAATATATATTCCTGTAAGTGATGTTTCTAAGAAAAATTATTTACTCTTTCGGTGTACCTATTTCTTCCCACTGATAACAAAGGCAGCCGAAGGTGACTAGTTCAGACCTGGATATCTAACCTTCACATATCTCAAGTGAGGCAAGAGGCGTGCCACTATGGTTCTTCAGCATCTCAGGTGAGCACCACTCCTTCAGATCCTAACCTTGTCCATCTGACAAAATATTTTTGTGACTTCATAAAGTGCTAGAGGGGGTACTATCAAGCCCAAATCCTCCTTTCTTGTCCCAGAAATAGACTTTAAACTAAATCAGTGTTACATCCAGGATGAAGTCAGAGCATTTAAAGAAAGAAAGAAAAAAAAAGGCAGACTTGGACCTGGAAATCATGCATATAGAATTAGGTTTTGATGTGATTCAGTTAACAGCATTTAGCATGTTACCTGTAAGGATGTTTCTGCATTATCCCAATTACTGGCAGAAGATGACAAATTTTCTCTGACAAAGCCAGTCATTCAAGCTGGGTCACAACAGGAATTATTTGATCATAACCAGTCAGAAAGATGGGTATCACTTCGTTACCCAGGGGGATGTCAGAGAGAAATCTGAGCACTCCCCATAACTTAGTTTAAAACACTAATGCTTTTCAACATAAATATTAGCTCTGGTATAGCAACTTTGCAGTCAAAGATGCATTAGATAAAGGCTATGAAGACTCTTTTAAACAAATCCAAATTTATGTTCACACAAAAGCTAGAGACATAGATGTTTTCTCTCTGCTCTGATGCTCAGTAACACCACTGTCACCCACAGTTACGGCCCTCACTGGTATATTTCAAGTTAAGTCATACGAAATTTTCTAGAATATTTGATTCATCCCCAGTTTATTTTTCCTGCACTGCTGATCAGTTCTTCACTGCCATCTTGAACCCTCCAAATAGAAAATGAAGAAATACTGCTTACCTGAAAACTTGCGGTTCTGCTTCTCTTTTTGATATTCCTTTGAGAAATGAGGACTACAAATGAAATGTATTTATGTCTTCTTTATAGTGAAGCAGGTTTTAATATGACTTTGCAACCATATACATTCATTCTCTGGCAGTCTGAGACTCCATGTGGCCATAAATTAGGAACCTGGTAGAAAACCTCAGTTACTGGCTCGGGTATAAGCTCTTAGATCTGGGTGGCTGTATGAGGTTTCTTCTGTCCTTCACGCTGTCTTGCAGATCTCGCAGTGGACAGACCACACTTTACTGGCAGCAGTTCTGTGTGCTGAGGTAGACTTGTAGTATTCAAATAGCAGCATATCACATTTAAATTAGCGTGTATGTGTGAGTGCATGTGTTTCTAAAAGAGAAAATTAAATTTGTCCTCCATTTCCTGTGAAGTTAGCGCTGCTCACCAAAGTGAATAAGATTTATTGCCATTTCAAGATCAGGTGAAAAACATGATGATATACTGTCTTCATTAAAAACAAATTTCATCGCATCAAAGAAATAAAGATTATTTTGACAAAATATGTGCTTTTCAGGAACCATGGCATACACCAAAAATGGCTTATTTTTGGTGAATAAAATATCTTCAATTAGCATTGGATGGTTATGACTGGTGTAGCTGAAGTTGCAAAATTGTTTTCTTTTGAGCCTTTGCTTTCGGGCTTCATGATTCAGCATTTTCCATGTTTCTTGAACTCAAAGACTGTTCTTGAATAAAAACCTCATTATCTCCTTAGCTCGAAGAACAAGATCAAAAGAGATTATTATTTAGAAAGAAAAAAGGTCATAGTATCTTCAGTTTTGAAACTGCAGGCTTCAATCCCTGAGCTTGCAAACTGATCCATGCAAAGAAGTCCCAGCTGCCCAGCGTGATCAGCGGCCTTTTGGCCTTGGCACATTTTATAGGTCCTGCTCACTGATGAAGCTTATGATCTGGTACTAAATGAGCAAGCTTTCATTTCTGAATGTTTTGTATATCAATGTAGTTACTGAGAACCACACAGATAAAAATTTTTCAGCAGACTGTTTTGACACTCCTTGAGTGCCTGTACCGTAGGCAACAGTTGGGAGAAGGCTATCTGTTGTGCTATATTGTACTGCA
>NW_010430964.1:4739-7921 GCF_000710305.1 Buceros rhinoceros silvestris | reverse complement strand
CGGTACCGTAGTCAACAGTTGGGTGAAGGCTATCTTTTGTGCTATATTGTACTGCAGGGAAAGATTGGTAACGGAGACAATCAAGACTGGAGCAGCAGTAATGTCTGACAAATACAGCATTATCTCTCTGTTACCATTAGGGGAAGGGCATCATCTCTGTTCTCACGTAACCAAGCTTTTTTCTAGGTCAATGCTCAGGTCACTTTTAAAAAATGTCCAAAGTTTCTCAGTAATTGTAAAATGCACTGTCGTGTACCAGCTCAGGGATCAGCAACTGCTCAAATAGCTATTACCCTGTTCCTACACATTACATGTGTCATTAAAAACTATTTGTATGAGGCTGTACTGTTATAAGCACAAGGGGAGCTAATTATAGTTAGGGATCATTTAATGCATCCACTACTTAATCCATTATACCCCTGAGCAATATAAAACCTGAGCAGCAGTGGCTGGTATTTATCCTTCCTTGGCGGTGGCAGTGCCTGATGTGCAGCAGAAATGACACTGTGACCCAGAAATGCCTGGGATTTCGGGCACTGGCGTTTCAGTCAGGCACTGGGGTCACCTCTGAGCGTCTGACCGGGCAGGAAAAGAAAATAAAACACCCATTTTCAAACCAATTTCAAGAGAGTGTGACTAATATAAGGTCATTCATGCAGAGCTGCTCTACATGGAGATCAACCCATGCTACTGAGCTTACCCAATTCTTGTCCTATCATCAGCTGTAGGGACCATGTGGCTCCTGCCCTGCCCCAGCTTCCTTGCACTCTTCACCAGGATTTCAGCAACTCTTCATTGCACATAGATCTTTGGAAAATATCGGCTTCAGCTGCAGCCACGTGACTGGCCCAGGGACCTGTGTCAGACATTTGGGAAATTAGGCATTATCTAACACAGGCCAATTGCGAATAATACCTGATCGAAATCGCTTGCCTGGCATCATGTGAGATCTCTATGAATAAAGGCCTATTTATACTGTGGCCTGACTTTCAGCTCTTCAGTCTGTGGGCCTTTCCTTTTCACCAGAGTTTTCTCCACCTCAAGTCTATGGACCTTTTAAGTCTGCCCATGGATAGACCAATCTGATCCTTACCAAAACCATGGCCCTTTTTGTGCTTTAAGGCTCTCCTCACCCTGCTCCCCTCTGCAAGCACTGGAGGAAAATCAAAATACCCTATAGTTTCACAGTCAGCTTAAGTGATTCTAATTGCAGGCTGCTGTCAAAAGAGTTGGCAGCACCACCTTCCTCCTCTCATCCTAAATGACCTTTTCAACAGCCCTAGAGCTTGCTCTATCATGGGATGTGTTGGATAAGTGAGCTGACTGAAAACAAACCAGTTTTCTCACTCTCAGGTTAGCTTTCTAGCACTTTGGTGCGGGGCTGTGATTCCTTTGGAGGGTGTGTGGGCTCCAGAGCTTACGGGAAGTAGTGACAGGGACAGACAAGGGGCAAGAGGAGAATAGCAGAGGCAGACTGGCAGTGAGGTTGCACATCGGTTCCTCCTGTGGAGTGGTGTTTCTCTCGCTGTTACTGGCAATCAGCCACCCTCAGCTGAAGTTACTCTCCAGCAGTGCTTCCCCCTGAGGACAGCACTCATCCCTTGTTTCAACAGTCTTCCAGGCAGGCTGGATGGATTTGTCCAATGGGCTGTCGTTTTCCCTAATTTGATGAGTACCGGTAAGAATTGCAAAGACCAGTAATCCAACAGCAAAAAGCTAGCTATCTGCACCCTTTTTGAAACAACCACTACAAAATCCTACAGAGTTCGTGTGTGTGTGTATAAATGTAGCTCTTAGTCACTGTGTAGAGAGGAGACTAAAATGATTTGGTGTCAGGATTATTAATTAAATATTTCCTCTTGAAGCTCTGTACTATAGGCTTGGTCAGTTATCACAAGAGTGCATGACACAAATAGGACCATCATTTCATATTGTATTTTTCCTTCTGTGATGGCAGGGCAAACAGGATGCACGGGATGACAGATGAGTTCGCATGCCTGGAATACACATTCTGCTTCAAAAACTTCCAGTCTAAAATACAGAAGTGGAGAACAAAGTCCAAGACTTCTATTTTGCTTTGTGGCTGGTTGCAAACAATGCTCTCTCCTCGGAAGGGGATGGCTGTTAGCTGTTGCGGGCATCAGGGCAGAAGAGGTCATAGCATGGCTTTTTGGAGCGTCTCAGCATCACTGCTGAACATGACTGTACTTAGGAGTTGCTGGCGTGAGGGTCCACGAGTCACTCCTCCAGCGCAGTGACTGTTCTCATTTCATAAAACCTGATCTGAAATCCATGGGCATGAGTGAAAGAATCTTTCAGAGTCCAACTTTCAGACGTGACAGCTCCACACCCAGTGTGACACGGTAGAAATGGCAAGGATAGCTCTGATTAATAATTATGCAGGAAAACAGGCGGTTTGTTGAGCAAGGGCTAAGCTCCAGAGTGTTAAGAGCTTTCATTATACGTTTTACTTTTGGTTCAGCAAACATAATCTTTACATGGGCTATTTCCCTTCACAGACATACATTTTTTTTTGGTTGATCTTACTCTGTGTGTGATTGAATATCTAATTACAGTTGTTATCAGGCCACCATCGGCAGATGCTCAGTTCTGTTGAGAATGATACCATGTGTCTTCATCACGTGGGGAAACCAGCTCCAGCTCTCCCTTTGTATTTCTCCCCCGAGACAGACTGGTAAGGGGAACATTTTTTTTAATCCCTAAAAGCATGGTAACTCAATATTAATCCCAGTTAAATGCTGCCATCCAATTATGTAGGTAATAGAGACTGTTAATGAAAACTTCTGGAAAGCAATATTTTACCTTAGGAAAATTGCATATATAATCTGGAATATAAGCAGTGCTGCTGACACATCAGCTGAGCAGAAGTAGTTCGATATACAGTTCCAAAAATAGCCTGTATGGATCCGAGGCACTATTTTATGGCTAATATTAGTCCTTGAAGTGAATTGGTGCTCATCAGCTACAGGGCACAGAAGATAAAATCTGCTGCAGGCCTTAGATGAGTGCTGAACATTCAGAAGCTGAGTCACCCCGTGGGGAGTGGGAAGAGGAAAGACAATGAGATGATTTGCCTTCTCCAAGGCAGTATGTGCTCAGGTACCTTGGTACAGCACAGGCAAGACCATAAACTGGTGAATAAAAAAATGCCACAGGAATGC
>NW_010430964.1:0-4647 GCF_000710305.1 Buceros rhinoceros silvestris | reverse complement strand
AATGCCCAGCTATGAAATGGCCTTAAACACAGCAGCTGCACCAGTTCAAAGTTCTCCCAGCAGACACTAAAAGCCAAACTAAACTCATCGGAGATGTGACAACAGTTGTAATTGTTTCAGGTAATGGGGCATTTCCTGAAAATGACCCAGCTTAGACGGTCTGAAAACGGAGAGGACCAATTTGCTGCCTTGTTATTTTGGGGTTTTTTTCAGTTCCAAAAATGAAGCAGACTCCTTAGCTTCCAGTAATCTGTCAGTACACGATTCAGCAAAAGGTGCTGTTAATGTGGCCTCCAGTGGACAAACAAGTTTTCAGTCATTGAAGATATATTCTGTTGTGGTACCATTGCTCTTGCAATTTGTTTGCAGGACATTGTGGCACGTGAAGGAAAGTCTGCCCTTTGCCTTAGGCCACTCTAATAAAGCTTTGTCTTCAAAAAGTGACTTGTACTGTCACAGTGTCTACACAAGAATTTAATATACACAGCCAAAGATGAGACTTTCTATTAGCCATACACTGTTCCCTCAACTAACACAAGACCTTGGCTACTGCCTAGCTCTCGGCAGGAGGACCCAGGGACACTTCATTACTGCTCTGCCCCTCTGGGACGGGCTCCCACCTGCTGAAATTCCTCCTGTGCTTTGGCAATAAGCCTTTCCTTTTAATGCCAGAAGGAGCACAAGGAGGTCAGGAAGGGAACTCAGCTATGTAGGATACACTTAATACTTTAAAAGCATCATTTCCCTCCCAAGCTTATGTCTTTTAATTCTTTTCTTCACACAGTCATTAAAGTTATAAACTGGTAAATTAGTTGTTTCCATTACTAGTGCTTTTTTTCTGATAAGGTAAGGTAATTATCAGGTAGAATTTTACTATCATAAAGCAATAAGAAATAATTCTCAGTCAAAGTGAAATTAGGAGGTTGCTTGATAACAGTGACAAAATAGACAAACTAGAAACCCACAAGGAACTTCCCTGCAAATCATCATTTGATTCCAGAGCCAAAGGTTTTGTATTTTTCAGAGCAACCTCCCTTGCTTTCGGGCAGAGAACTGTGCAAACAGGGCAACCATTCAGGCTCCTCATTCCAAACCCTTCCTATTCCATGCCTCCTGGTAAAGCAACCCCTGCACCAGCATGGGAGCTTGAAGACAACTCCCTCTGCTTCTCGGCTTGCCGAGACTGCTCCGCTGGCCTCACCCCAAGAGTCATGCAGCTTCCCTGCATTTGAAAGAGTCTTGTGCTCTTTAAATGACGGCTTAAATGCTAAGTATTATTATCCTCGGGCAATTAAATGGCTCTCCAACTATTCAGGTTGGGTGGCTGCACAGATTGTTGAAATAGCCTTTATCAAAGAGATAATTCATCCAATCGAAGACTGTGGAATTCATACTTTCGCTTTTTTTTTTTTTAATCTAGCCTTTTTCCTGTGGCTATTTTGTGCTCATCTAAATCAAATATATGAAAGGGAAGTGTCTTTCTCTATGGAGGCTTTCTCTTGCATTCCCTTTCTATGCTACAATTCACCAAGAGCTTCGGAGCCACTCCTGAGTTTTGGCCAGATCTTTTCCTTCTGAGCTTTGCAAGAGTTGAACTAGCACCAGGTTGACCCACCACAATTGTGTCAGCTGGACATTTCTGCTGTTAAGCTGATATATCATATTTATCTCCATTAGGACATGAGTGTCAACTAAAACATCAGCACTTCATTAAATGTGTTGTTCTGCCATTTTGAAGACAGAAGAGTGTACTGACTACATTGGTTTAGACCAAACACAAAAATTATGGAGCACTGGAAAATCAGAGTCACATAATGCAGCAAGTAGTATCTTCCCACCGTCTGCAATGGAACCGGTTTCTCTTTGAGGAGTATCTTCAGAGCCTTTTACCTTGTAAAGCAAGAGACGAGGGCGTGCATTTCCCTCTCTCTACCCAAGCAGAGAGCTAGCAGAAAGCAGTTAACCTGGGTATGTTCACAAGCAAATGCCCAGTGGTACCGAATACTGATGCGGTGTACTTTTGCCCTTGCTCTCAGAGCTGGCACTGCCTACTCTGTATACTGTGATAGCATTTGTCAGAGTTTGTGATAGCATTTGTCAAAGTTTGCAATAGCAGGGAAATGGAAGAAATCGCATCACCATGGGACAGAAGATTGCACTTCTCAAGAAAAGACAATTAGAAGAAGCTCTGTGCATTTGCCCCTAGCTTTTTGTTTTTTAATAGGGAACTGTTTAATAGTTGGTGATAAAATGAAATTATACAATGTATTAAAAGATATTAAAAAAATATATAATGCCCTGTTTGGAGTCAGGCTGGGTATTTTAGCCACTACTCTGCATTTTGACAACATACAAATCTCCTGCTGCATATCGTCATGATTGATGGCCCGCTGGTACCTGAGGAGGGAATCGCTAAACAGGCTTCTGCATCAGATTTTGCACATCATATTCTAAGGAGCCATAAACTAATGCATTGCCACTGGCTTTGGAGCCAAGTTAATCCATCCCAGCAGAGTATCTAATCCACTGGCTTTCGTGGCACAGTCACTGCAACAAGCCAAGCATAGACATTTTCCCTCTCTGAGGGATTATCTTGGTGTGTGCAGCAAGATACTTGTCTCTTCTGAAATCCTCTGTCCTGACTCGAAAGGGAAAACCTGAATGCCAATGGCATTGGAGAAGGTGCGGTAAAAAGAAACTCCTCAGAACCTGCAGTCAGGGTCCAGACAGGGTCATATCCTTGGAAGTCCCAGTAGGTGCTTTACCAGCCTCTTCTAAAATCTTCTCTCTGCCAAACTACTGGCTTCTCTGTGTCCACAGTATGTGTTGCCTCAGGTCTGACATCCTTCCAATCTAGTCCTAGCTGGGGTCATTCTGCTTTCTGGATATAGGTCTCGTGTTAAGGTCACCATAATCTGTCCTTCAGTGGTGCTTCTCCTAGATTGAACAACTTTCAGTCCCACAAACTTTTTCATTTTATTTTGTTTTTTGAACCTCTGTGCTGCTCCCTGTCCAGCAGGTCCCCCTTCCTCTTGAAGTGTAGTGTCAGACCAGACATGCCACCCCAGGAGACGTTACCAAAGCAGAAGGGTTACTGATCCTGCCTGGCAGGCTGTGCTTTCATTTCTATGTCCCATTCTGCTGTTTGCCCTTTTCACAACAGCACAGTATTTTTGACTGATATTCAGCTTGTGACCTGCGTAGCCCTTCAATTCTTTACTGCTGTACTGCTGTGTAAGCAGATAGTCCAGATTTGTGCAGTTTTGACTACCTTCCTACAAACATAAATTTTGCATTTATCCTCATTGTATTGCACCCTGGTTTTTTTTTTTTTCAGACTATTTCTCCAGTTTCTGTAAATTGCTGTGAATCTCATGCTGTCCACCAGCATGCTGGCAGTCCCCTCACTTGTCATCTGCATGCTTAAATGGCATGCTTTCTACTCCATTGCCCAAATCACTAGTGAATATAATAATGGTGAGCATAATATAGAGTTGGAAGGAAAATTTTGTCATACTAAAAATCCTAGAGCTGTACCTTGGACTCCTCTCCCATCAGTATTATGTGTGCCTGGAGCAGTATCTTCAGCCATAGCTCCCAGTAGCACCAGCTTTTGTGCAAGATTTGAGAAAAGAAGCAAAATACTAAGTTTTGTGTCACTTGTGTCCCCCTCCCAGAGCATTTCAGAGAGAAACCTGCTGCATCCCAAAGAAGGAGCTGGACAATGCTCGACCATCCCAATGGATGATGCAGCAGCCCTCTCATCACCAGCTCAGCCATTCTCTGTCTGGACTGCTTGGCTAGCTGGGTAGCTAGCCTGCATGCTGCATACTTGGTTTCTATCAATATTTTTTAAAGATTCAGGATACTCATATGAAGCATTTTGATTCTGTCCATTCACCAGTTTGCAGGGAAGAAGCATTCCGGCAGAAATTTTTTGATTAGCTGAAATCACCGTGTCTGATTTCTTTCCAGACAAACTAGGTACAGAGAAGTCAGTCCTAATTCAGGGAGCAAATGAATCTCATCTTATCTTGGACAGGGTGGGTTTACCTGATTCTCACCCTCGGTGACTGGTGTACACAGACAATCCTCAGCACTAACATGGCAGTAGCTGGATTGAGCTGAAGTCTCCAGGACAACAAGGGTAAATTGGTGATCTCTTTTACTTAGTGCCCCTGAAGTATAGTGTTGCCTCTGCATGCCAGGGTGGAGGACAATCAGAATCATTTAGGTTGGAAAAGATCCTTCAGATGTAGAGTTCAACAATAAACTAACACTGCCAAGTCCACCACAAAGCCATTCCCCTGAACACCACATCTACAGATCTTTTGAATACCTCCAGGGATGGTGACTCCACTAGTTCCCTGGGCAGCCTGTTCCAGTGCTTCACAGAAAAAGAACAGTAAAGAACTTTTTCCTAATATCCAACCTAACCCCCCACCCCCACCCCCGGCACAACTTGAGGCTCTTTCCTCTCATCCTATCATTACTTAGGAAAAGTGACCAGCCCCCACCTCACTGCAACCTCCTTTCAGGTAGTTCTAGAGAGTGATAAGGTCTCCCTTCAGTCTTCATTTCTGCAGGCAAAACAACCCCAATTCTCTCAGCCGCTGCTCATAAGACTTGTTCTCTAGTCCCTTCACC
>NW_010430963.1:0-331 GCF_000710305.1 Buceros rhinoceros silvestris | reverse complement strand
GACACAACCGAGAAGGGGGTCAGCGATGTTTGGTTATGGGCATTCAATATAAAAAGGCCTAAACCACAGGCCTGGAATCAGAGTTGACTTATTGAGTGAACCCCCCAACTTGCAGATCTGAAGCCAAACGTCCGGCAGATCTGAAGCCGGGCAAACAGTAACTCCTGACTGTCCCAGATCCTGGCCAGACCCGAGGCACATCTGGATGAAGCGATACCAACCTGCCAAACGTTTGCCGCGCAGGTGGTCACTAGTCCTGTTTGATAAAGAACAGCAAAGCAGGACCCGTCACAGCGAAGCTGCAGCCCTCACCTATGAGTGGCCGCAATGC
>NW_010430962.1:0-220 GCF_000710305.1 Buceros rhinoceros silvestris | reverse complement strand
GGGCTCCTGGCATGGAGAAACAACCCTCACCACAGGAGGGTGAGGAGGCTAGTAAAGCTCGGAGAGGTAGGAGGATTGCTACGTGTCTTCCTTGCTTACAGGAGACCAAGTCCCATCTCCAGGGTGCACTCCAGCTTTCAGCTCCACTATGTTCTTGCTGGTGAATTGGAGCAATACTACAGACACACAAAAAAAATTGGAGACCTCTTCCAATGAATTA
>NW_010430961.1:18450-28645 GCF_000710305.1 Buceros rhinoceros silvestris | reverse complement strand
ATGAAGATACTACGCAGCACTGGTTCCAGTACGGACCCCTGAGGGAGATCACTTGTCACAGATCTCCATCTGGACTATAGGGCATTGACCACTCACCTCCGGATGTGACCATCCAATCAATTTCTCATCCACCATACGGTGCACCCATCAAATCCACATTTCTCCAATTTGGAGAGAAGGATGTTGGGGGGGACCACGTCAAAGGCCTTACAGAAGTCCAGATTGATGACATCCATAGCTCTTCCCCTGTCCACCAATGCAGTCACTTCATTGTAGAAGGCCACTAGGTTGATCAGGCAGGACTTGCCCTTGGCAAAGCCATGCTGGCTGTCCCAAATCACCTCCCTGTCCTCCATGTGCCTGTGCAGAGCTTCTAGGAGGATCTGTTCCATGATCTTCCCAGGCACAGAGGTGAGGCTGACAAGTCAGTAGGTACTGTGGTCCTTCTATCTTTTTAAAAATGCAATGTTTCCCTTTTTCCAGTCCCAGGGACTTCACCTGACTGCCAGGACTTTTCAAGCATCATGGAGAGGCACACTCTTGGCAACTATATTAGACAATTGGCAACTATACAGTTACCAAGTCAACTGTCTAATATTAGTGGCTTGGCAACTATATTAGGCAATTCCCTAAGGAGTCTGTGATGCATCTCGAAGGTTTTAACTTCTCTTGGCTGTCTTCTCCAGTGCGTGCCAGCCTAACTCAAGTTACACTACAGCAGAAAAGATTTGTTTTGTGGCATACATATCACCTTTGAATCAAGCAAGGAATCATGATATTGGTGCAACCTCCCACTGTGTCGTTAGTGACTGCATACCAGTCAGGTTCTGAGGCAAAGCTGTAATCCCATCCCAACTGCTTATCATCAGCATTTAGATACAGTGGTGAGTCTACCAATAATAAGCAGTACAGTCTACTGATAGTAAGCCTGAAGGGGGGGGGAACCCCAAAATATAGCAAAAAAACCGCAAACCACTGCTATATCATCTTCCTGGTGACCCCCCTGTTCATGGCAGTATGAGCAGCAGGAAACAACATGACCCACAGGCAGGAGCTAAGTTGCTTTGCTTACATCACAGGAACACAGTTCCTGTGCGTGGAAACCTGTGTTTACACATGGCTACAGATCCAGAAACAGACCAGCAGAGCCCACAGGGTCCTTAATAATGATGCAAATGTAACATTAAAGTGACATCCCCTTAGATACTGGCTGATACTCTAACCAGCCGTATGCTTTAGCTTTTCAGAGAAATGTATCAACAGTCCCATCAATGACAGCAGTATGACTCCTTAATTAATTAATATATTCTTACAACTTCACTAAAGTATTTTCACCAAATTGCAGATGCTGAAGTTCTGAGAAAATGAACAAAACCAAATGAAATGTAAGCTCCATTTTGAAATCTACTGAATTCTAATACAGAAAGTGTGATCCTGTGGTGACAATGCCATGAGAAAGAGCCAGATGCACATGGGCACATGAATGGTAGAAAATTGTTACAATGCTTAGAAGGACAGAGCCCCAGATATAAGTGAAATACAATAATTGAATTAAAAAATAATACAACAGATTGAAGCAGTCACGTTACAGAATAATGTCTGAAATTTTGACCTATGGAAGTTCAGCATTTAAAATACACACAATGGATTTGATTTCTCTTACCCATCAATCAATGTATGGAAAATAACTTCAAATAACAGACTGCCACATCTCCTACGCTCTATCAGCTACAGAATGACAGAATGGTTGAGGTTGGATATGACCCCTCCAGATCGTCTATCTCTGCTGAGGCAGGGTCCACTACAGTAGGCTGGCCCAGGATTGCATCAAGTCAGGTTTTGAGTATCTCCAAGGATGAAGGCTCCACAAGTTCTCTGGACAACCTGTCTCAGAGTTCAACCACCCTCATAGTAAAGAAATGTTTTCTGATGTGTGCAGTTACATGGAACAGCAATGTAGACTACAAAGTTGAAGCCAGTTTAGAAACAAATCCTACTTAGTGAACATTCAACAATACATTTGTGTTAAGACACGTTTGATAATGATGTAGTTGCAAAAAACTAGGTCTGTCTGACAAGACAGAAACTTACGAAGGCATGACAGTTATACATCATTCATAAAACAGCCACACCTTGGAGAGAAGTTGAAGAGAGCTCCAAAACAGATTTGAGAAATGACCAAGAAAAACAAAAATTATGCTGCTTTGTAATGCATAAGAAATTCCCATTAGTCATATGAACAAAGCCCACTTTCTAGTCACATGACATGCAATACTCAAAATTTCATGAGAAATCATCATCGACTTCCTCTGACAGTCTGCAGGAATTACATTTTTGTTATAGATGAGGAGAGGGGATTAAATAAAAAGAAGTGCCTACAAAGTTGTTCAAGAGGTATAGTCTTTTCTTCTTCCATGTAGCAAGACTAGGAAACCTGAGTGGTTATGCTTGAAATCAGCTGAACTCAGCTCCTGGAAATTTTAGAATCATCCTTATTGCTGAATCAGGCCCAAAGAGCCATCCATCCCTCCACACAGTTACCATTCCTTACTAAATTTAGCATGTTTCTATTCAGCTGAACAAAGGGCTAGTTTGAATTTAATTAAACTTAATACTGTTTTCTTCAAGACTTGCTTATTATCAACAGTAAAAAGACTTTTTTTAAAAAGAACTACACATGGAAAAAAAATCCTATAAAAAACGCTGCTAGCTTTGGGAGATGGAAAAGGAGAAAGGCAATAATGATGATACAGTCGCTGTATTCACACTTACCTTAATACCAAAGGTGAAGACTGTCATGATTATTTTGAAAATGAGTGCTAAACACAACTGCCATATAGCTGAATAGACTCCAGTGCCTGCTGGACGGTCAGGAATATCATCTACTATTTTGCTTGCATTCATGTCATTTCTGTAGTCACAGAGGGAGGAAGATTCTAACGGCCCACAGTCTGTGAAAAGCTCTTTAATAAGCTCACTGGTGTTGAGCCTTGTATATGGATTAGGAAACGCAATGACAGCTGTTATTGCTGCAACAATAATAACCTCCAGGACAGGATACTTCCCAAATTTCGTAGATTTGCGTCGACGACACCATGCAATGTTTGCTCGGATGAAAAATGCTCCCCAGAGCCCACCAAATACTCCCAGAAGAATAAAAGGAAGCAGTTCAAAAAGGTACCAAGGAGTGTGATATTCCACATAAAAAAGAACTAGGCGGCTATTACCAAAAGGATTGATGGACCTTAAAACAAATGCAGCTACTAAAGCAGCAAAAAATGATCTCCACAAAGTCTTCAGTGGGAAATAGTAACTGACCTGCAAAAGGCAATACATAACAATTATTAGTGACTCAATTAAAAAAACCTGGAAAGACTGTTTATGCATGTGTTACAGTACTGCTGCACACATGGTAAACACTGGAAAAAAAAATGTACTCATGTATTATCAGTATTATTCCCATCACTTGAAGCACTGGTGCTCCAGCATATACTATGTTTTTAAAAAGCTCCACAATTCATACTTATATCAAGTCAATACTAAAGCAGTATTGAAACCACTGCTGTTTTAAGACTGTTAGGAAAGAACAGTAATTTATGCTCAAAAGCATCTCTGTAAGTATCTCTTTCTAGCATTCATAAGAACCAGACTGTTCTAAGCTGCTCTCTCAAATTTCCTGCTAATACTGTTTCATCTCCATTCAACCTACACTGAAAGGTTTCTGGCAGATGTGTTATTTTTATGAAGTATGATTAAAACATTAAAAAAAAAAAATAAACTCCTCAAAACAGAGCATGCAATTTTATACTTAGGCTCCATATAACCTGATCTGAATTTCAAGAAAGTTTTCTTCAGAGCTTTTCACAAAATTCTTTGGCAACAAAGGAATTCCTGAAAATCCCCTAATGATAGAGCAAAATTATTAATGAAAGAATATTTTGCTTCCTTTTTTTAATTCGGAGATTTTTAGATTTTTATTTTTCTTTAAAGATGCTAATGATCTAAATAACATTTAATTAATTATTTA
Organism: Buceros rhinoceros silvestris; assembly: GCF_000710305.1. Lineage (NCBI taxonomy): Eukaryota > Metazoa > Chordata > Aves > Bucerotiformes > Bucerotidae > Buceros > Buceros rhinoceros. The sequence continues at coordinate 24,618 of NW_010430961.1, read as the reverse complement.
TTTAATAAATACATTTTGAAAACAACTAGTGAAAACTAATTTAGCATGAAAAATTTATTGGAGAAGAAAGTTTGGTTAACTTTGAGGTCAGTTTTTTAACATTTTGCCTTATTAATAATAATGAACATATTCAATTGTGTTTAGCGTCTTCAACTTTCAGACAAGTAATGTTTAAAAGCTTGCCTCACAAAACTGTCAAATGGGTTTCTAAAGCCTCTTTCAAAACATAAAAAAAAAAAAAGAGCCTGCTTTTATTCTGTTTTCAGAATACACTCCTAGAATGAAAAACTGCTGTATCTCTATGTAAACTGTTAAGCATTTACTGACTCAGCTCTTCTCGAGAAAAATATAACTGAGAATAAAGCAAAGTTGACATTCATCCAAAGAAAATAAAAAATAGCTTTAGGAGTTCACTGGTAACAGGACTCTTGACTTTGAAATGTCGGTCCAAAAATAATTTCTTTCTTAGGAAAGACTTCGCATCAAAACTGCTGTATCTCTATGTAAACTGTTAAGCATTTACTGACTCAGCTCTTCTCGAGAAAAATATAACTGAGAATAAAGCAAAGTTGACATTCATCCAAAGAAAATAAAAAATAGCTTTAGGAGTTCACTGGTAACAGGACTCTTGACTTTGAAATGTCGGTCCAAAAATAATTTCTTTCTTAGGAAAGACTTCGCATCTTAAAGGAGTCTGAGATTATTCATGTTAAAAGAGATTTTTTATAGTATCTGTCGTTCAGTGCCATCTCTTGACATACCTCCTCCAGACTGAAAAGGACTCCACCAATTGGGGCACCAAAGGCTACAGATACTCCTGCTGCTGAGGCAGCTGATAACACCTGGAAAAGAACAAATATGAGGGGTTTTTTGGGTGGAGGTTTTGGGTTTTTTTTCAGTCTGTGATACTATTTAAATATGAAGAACAGACTCTTTTACAGTTACCAGTTTCTTCCATGTTTCTCTCAAGGACATACAGACTTGTTAATAGAAAAGCATCCAATAAGTGAATCAGAATGCTCTTAAGATGAGGCCATAGCAGCCACCGACCACGTACTAGCCACGATGAAGCCAAGGACACTGCTTGAAGCCTCCCCAGCGAAGCACTCAGAGAAGTCTATGTATCAGGATGAAACTGCTGATGTATCATTTTCAAGAAATTGCAGGAGGCAATTGGAGCAGGCAATTCCCATGTGACATAAAGTAAGCAACCATGGCAGAAGACCAGCTTGGCTGAACAGGGAAATCCTCGTGGAGCAAAAGAGGAAAAAGAAATTGTATCATCTCTGGAAGCAGAGCTGTGGTTCACATATGCAAGAAGACACAAAACGCCAAAGCTCAAATAAGAGTTGAAACTGGCCAGTGTCATGTCAAATAACAAGAAGGGATTTTTAAAATACATTTAATAGCAAGAGGAGATCTAAAGAAAACTGGATCGATACTTGTTGAAGATGGTCATCTGACTAACAGGGATGAGGAAAAAGCAGAGACATTCCATGTGGTTTTTGCGTCAGTTTTTAATAATTCTGACAATCCTTGGGCTGTCTGGTTCCCTGATTTGGAGGACCGCAAGTGTGGGAACAGTGACTTTGAATTTGCAGACACTGAAACTGTAAGGGACCAGCTGTTATCAGCTGGATGTTCACAAGTCCATGAGGCCTAATGGGATTCATCCCAGAGCACTGAAGGAGTGACCAGATGGTCAAGAGGGGTCTTACCATAACATCTACTAGAGGCCTGGGGAGTCTGTGGAGGTCCCTGCTGACTAGAAGCTAGCCAATGTTATTCTAATCTACAAAAAGTGTGTGAGGGAAGACCCAGGGAACCACAGACCTGTTAGTCTAATCTCAGTTCCTGGAAAAATTATGGAGATTATACTGAGTGCTATTAAAAGGCATTTAAAGAATAATGCAATCATCAGACAGAGTCAACCTGGGTTCACAAAAGGAGAGTCCTGTTTAACTAATTTGGAATTCTATGGTAAGGTCATCTGCCTAATGGCCGAAGGGAAGGCACTGGATGTAGCATTTCTGTATTTTAGTCAGGCTTTCGACACTGTTCCTCACAGCAACCTTCTGGACAAGTTCTCCAAAGGTGGGATGAGCAGGTTCACAGTGTGCTGGGTGAGAAACTGGCTGAAGGGCAGGGCTGAGCAGGTTGTAGTGAATGCAGCTGCATCTGGCTGGCAACTGGTCACCAGCAGGATTTCTCAGAGCTCAATTCTCGGACCAATTTGTTCAATATACTTATCAACATCTGGGTGCAGGAGTTGAATGCATTAGCAAGTTTGCTGATGGTACCAAACTGGGAGGTGCTGTTGACTCTCCTGAGGGACAAGAGGTCTTGCAGAGGGATCTAGATAGACTGGAGCACTGGGATGAAATTTAACAAGTCCAAATGTCGGGCACAAGTATAAACGGGGAGAGCAGTGGAAAAGGAGGTGCTGATCCCTTCTCCCTGGTATCCAATGACAGAACACATTGGAATGGTTCAAAGCTGCACCAGGAGAAATTTAGACTGGATGTTAGGAAGCGTTTCTTTACGAGAGTGTGGTCAAACACTGGAACAGGCTTCCTAGAGAGGTGGTCAATGTCCCAAGCCTGACAGTGTTTAAGATGCATTTGGACAAATGCCATTAACAACATGCTTTAGCTTATGGTCAGCCCTGAATTGGTCAGGCAGTTGGACTAGATGATCATTGTAGGTTTCTTCCAAGCAAAATATTCAGTTTTATTCTAGATGTGTGAGATGGAGAAGTCCATCTATCACAAATATTATTCAAGGGTCATAAATCAATGACAGTCTATATAACTCTTATGTCAGTCCTGGCAATTTGTGCTCTGTAGTCTTCAAGCAAAAACTTGTAAAAAGATCTGAGGTGAACTGAAATTAAGGAAGAGGTTAAGAGAAACTGAAGCAGCAGCTGGTCCTTCAGCAACATGGATTAATTATGCCTGGTATATGCCAATGGTTAGAGCGCATGCTAATTGTAAAAATACTGGACAAGTTACTTGCAAGAACACTGACCCCCAGGTGGCAGCTTTTACACACCTGTGGAATAATACAGAGAAACTCGAAGAATTATTATTCTGAGGTGAGCTAAACCACAAATAGGTTAAACGATTTAAGAATACACAGCTTTGAAAGAGGGAGTGAATCCAGGTTTCCCATGTTCTGCAGTCTCCTTCTAGCAGTATGGAAGTTGAGCCTGAACACTGAAGCATGGCTGCGATGACACTTTGTTATTTTACAGTATGAAAATTTCCTTGTATTAATAAGAATGCTAGAACTTGCTGGTCTCTGACTTGTTTTCATTAGCATGTCTCTCTCTATTGGGTTTATGTGACAAGGCTTTGAGAAGTCAGGAAGAGAAGGCTGCAGGGGTGGCTTTTCTGAGAAGACGTCAGAGACTGTCTCCATAACCAAGAGAGCAATTTCCAGACAGCTCCAAAATGGACTCGTTGTTGCCCAAAGCTGAGCCTGACAGTGATGCTGGTGGTGTCTCTGTGATAAGAAAGGGTAAAAAAACCACTGCACAGCAGCTGTCAGAGAGAGGAGTGAGAGAAACAGCCCTGCAGAAACCAAGGTCAGTGAAGAAGAGGGAGGAGGTGCCTCAGGCACCAGATCAGAGATTCCCCTGCACCTCACAGAGAAGACCATGGTGACACAGGCTGTCCCCCTGCAGCCCACGAAGGACCATGGCAGAGCAGATGTCTGCCTGCAGCCTGTGGAGGACCCCACACCACAGCAGGTGGATGTGCCCTGAAGAAAACTGCAGCCCATGGAGAACCTATGCCAGACCAGGCTCCTGGCAAAAGCCATGTCCTGCAGAGAGAAGCCCAAGCAGGAGCAGGTTTTCTGGCAGGAACTTCAGCCTGTGGGGAATCCAGGCTGGGACAGTTCATTTCTGAAGGACTGCACCCTGCAGAAAGAACCCATGCTGAAGGAGTTTGTGAAGGTCTGTCTCCCACAGGTAGCACTCCATGCTGGAGCCAGGAAAATGCATGAGGAAGAAGGAACAGCAGAGACAGTGTTACAAACTCACTGCAGCCCCCACTCCCTATTTCCTTGTGCCACTTTGGGATAGAAGAGTCAAGAAGGAACCTGAGTCTGAGAAGAAGGGAGAGTAGGGGCAAGATGGTTTTAGTTTTGTTTTTATTTCACACTATCCTACTCTGTCATTAATTGTCAATAAAGTAATCTTCCTCCAGTCTACTGTGTTTTGCCTGTGATGGTAATTGGTGAGTTATCTCCCTTGTTCTTATCTTGACTGATGAACTTTTCACCTTATTTTCTCCTGCTGTCTTGTTGAGGAGGAGGGGTGAGAGAGCAACTTGGTGGGCATGAAGGCTAACCCATCACACTCTCGCTAACAAACTCAAACCCAACCCTTTCCCAGGAATGCTTTGTTCACATGTTCAAAAGTTCTCTGCTGAAGGACACTCATCAATTTCCAACATACAGAGCCAAGAACAGAAAAAAATTAAGTAAAATCAAATGGTTGATGAGGAGGAAGAAACACAAACTTACTCTGACATGGGAACACTTTACCTTGGAGAATGCTAGGGATAAGACAATGCATAACTATTGACAATCCAAGCCTAAACACTGTCTGAGAGAACAAATATGGTCTTTTAAAATGCACAGATATTCAATACATTCTAGAAATGCTTTTAGAAGAGCTTACCTCTCTTTTTTTAGCTTCATTTGTGCTGTACTTTGGAAAGAGGTAGGAAAAAATATTCCCACAGCAGCAGGCAACATGTACCAAGGGACCCTCTTTTCCTAAACTCAAACCTGATGCAACAGCTAAGACTAAAGTAATTGTTTTTATCATCAAAGTCCACTTCCCCAAGTAACCTCTGATGATGAAGCCACTCAAAATAGTTTTTATCTGGAAGAAAGAAAAAAATAGTATCTGTTATCACATCCTGCTTTCTTCAGAAAATAATTTTATCATTTTAGCTGCATAACTTCAAAAACAACTTTTACAAATGACTAAATTTATCCACTTTAAAACGTGTTCAGATTGCTACACTGACTCCATTTGGTTGCCAGAGGCTTTCCATTTGCAACTCACTCTAAGACACTGGACAATGGCATACAACAACGTTATCAATTACATTAGTAGAAAATTAATCTGCAGTCGCTTCCATGACTGCATTAATTGGTTTATCATGCAAATTATCAAGTGAAAGTGAGAAAACTCCAGAAGGAAAAATCAATCTGCAGAAACTATACTCAAGGCCACCTATTGTAGCAATATCACTTTTGCACCTATTTTACCCCTCTCTGTTTTCTCCTTATGTTTTACCATCTCTACATAAAAGTTTAACAGTAGATTCCTTGACATGAAAATGGAAAAGATCAGCTCTTCTTCACTAGAAAAGATGTACCACTTGCCTAAGCTATTTCTTTGCCTAATGGTGTCATGTTATTAGCCCAGAAAATATGCCCCTATGTAGGAAATGATATAGCTATCATAGGAAAGGACAATATGCCTATCAAGGGGATGTACACAAAACACTGGGCAGTTGTGTCTAGAAGGCAATGGTTAGCTAAATTTGGAATCAGTTTGGGATGAAAACTCTCCTGGAATAATGACACAGGAGTACTCCAGGGTTATTCAGAGGCAGGAGCTGTCCTATTTCTAAAATACGCATACATAAAGTATTTACAGAATGACAGGAGAAGTGAGACCAACCAGACTCTGACTTCGGGTTTTCCCTCCTGTTCTGTGTACAGTAGCAGACAGCAATTGTAAAAACAAAGAGGCTTTGAGGGTACACATTTTATTTTGTGACTGTCTGATGGTTTGTGCTAGTTAAGGTGATTAAAGCCAGTGCAACAGGAGATCAGTTGCTGTATCAAAGGACCCATACTCTGTCAATGAACCACTGCTCTCTTATCGCCATAGGGAGGGTGGAGACTGGGTGCAGGTTTGGAAATCGCTCTTCAGAAGTCTACTCTCTTAAGCTAAATGATTTCTTAAAAAACCAGTCTAGCAGAAGCACACAGCAAAATCTACAAATTCGTAAGATTCTCTGAAATTTGGAGTATTTCTCTCAGCAACAATTAGCACAATTACATTATTTCCATTTGAATACTTGTATTACTGTATTTCATCAAAGTCCCAGAATGTTCCCTCTTGCCTTCCCCAACCCTGTA
>NW_010430961.1:0-18370 GCF_000710305.1 Buceros rhinoceros silvestris | reverse complement strand
TTTTCCCATAAATACAAAACATCTATTTTATATATATATATACATGTTAGACTCACCTCAGGTATCCCTGAGCCACAGGCATAGGGAGCAAATACCTTCACCAGAGAAACTGCTAAGAAGGCAAAGCTCAGAGCCCAGAAAATGTACATTATGTAGTTCATTATGTATGAACCTGGACCCTAAAAACAAAAAACAATGTCAGAATATAAATTAGATGTGGGAGCAAATCATTATTTTAAATAATCCAAGTGTACTTTTGCTGCAAATATAATTATGCACACATTTTGAGGGACGGCAATTATTACCAAGCTAAGAGAGTTTTGTTTGAAAAGTATGAAGTCATGACACCTGCACATCAGGTGTAACCCACATCTCATATAACCCAGAGAAAGTGTTCTTACGCTTTATCTTAAAAAGAGTAAAAAAACCCCATACAGCAGGTATTTTTTTATAATAGCTACTAGCTGCTAAGATCTACTGGACACCAAATAAATCTTTATTTAAAAATTCTGTGGTGGAAGAAACAAAACCAATCTATTCTTAGTTATTGGAAAACACCACAGATTTCCTTATTATTTTTTCATGTATATCTATGATCAAGAATAGAAATTCTTGTGTAATTAACAGGTCTATACTCTCATAACTTCCTCACATCTGCAACACTCCAAGCCCCCCTGCAATGTGTGAAATGCACATTTATTACACTATATCCTATTAATCAATTCAAATGCTGAAAAAATGGAGCAGACAGGACAACCCAAATCTGTGTTTAGTACCCTAACCTTAAGACCGCTATTGTCCTTCCAAGTTCAGTTGGACTGTTGAGCAAGATCATCAAAGAATAGGTATATACTTACTTCTGCCTGCCCAATTATTAGTTCTGCCCATGTTTTCCACTGCGGACATTTATCTCTCTCTTCAAATGTGGTCTCATTTGAACCCCAACAACACTGTTCATGGTTAAACCACAAAGCACTAAGGCAAATGCCTTCCTTTAAGTCAGTCATCCAGTCAGCAGCAATGTCAATTAATCCTGCCAAGGCCCCTGTCATAGGAACAGGTTTGCATTATTGTTCTGGTAAATAAGAATAACATACACAAGCTAAAATGAAGAAATGTGCTGGTATTAACTGATGTAAAATGAAATTACAGAAAACCTAAAGAAAAAACATTTTAAATATTACTGATTTTTAGGCATATATCCTATTTGCAACAGTTAAGTTCATTATTTGCCAAGAATCTAGTAGCTTGTATACTTCTGAAGCTAAATGCATCTCTTTGGGCTTTTTTTTTCCTATGCCACAGTTCTTCAACAGTCCACTGAAACTAAGGAGTTAAGACTCAAAAGAGGACTAATACATTCATGATAAAAAAACCAGACCTTCTGACAAAACTAAAACCAAACTGAAATCATTCTCACCTTGCCAACAACAGTTTTAGAATAACGTAAATAAAACACCAAATAAACCCTAATGACAATCATGTGATCTATACACAAAATTACTTAATTCTGTAACATGATGAGCAAGTAAAATTCCTACTGCAGGTAACAAACATTACAGATACTAAGCAGTTCACAAACTCAAAGCTTAAAAGTGGTTCTATGTCCTAACTACGTGCAGAAAAATTGCTGCAGAGTCCTTAAAAGATAGGCATTACTTGGGAAATTGCTTCTAAGGACTTTAAAAAAATAATTTAGAAACCCCTTTATTTCACAAAAGCAAAATAGTTTTTCATGGTAGCAGTATACTGAAAAACTACTTCTACAGTCAATATTTTTGGGGACATGTACAACTATTAATTAGTTACAATTTAGTATTTTTAAGGTATGAATCACTACTAGAAATAGCTGTCTAGAGACAGCCACACCTCCAATTTGCTAATTTATATTTACTAATCTTGAAGGACCCTCAGTCTGAGATCCTGGGCTAACCAGAGTCAAAGTCAGTATTTCACTAGAAAAACTTTTTCAACCAAATTCATTAAAAATAGATTAATGCAAGATCTTCCTATGACTGAAATCAAGGCTTTACTATTTAAGATTCGCTAGACACATACAACAGAAAGCAGTGGAAACTAAAACACCCAGGAATGTTCAGGACCGGAATTTACTCACTTTGTTGCTCAGAAACATATTAAAGCAATTTTAATATAGACAACAGTTTGGGGGGTGGAAACACAACGCTGCACGTTCCCACCCAAACTATCACAAGCAATTTCCAGTAATTATACCTCCTAGTTTGTACATTCAGAGGTGTATAAATACGCTACAAACTTTACATATATATTAATTTCAATGTGATTTGTGAAAGTGATTAACCAGTAATTATGCAGTTACCATGACTTTTTAACATACGCAGCCATACTCTGCAACTAAGCCAATTTTCCTACCATTTAATCTAAGATCTCTGTTTGAATTATTTTTTTGAAAAACCAGGCACAAAGTTTGTGACTTCTCACTCCTGCACACATTGGTCACTCCTGACTATGCTGATGGAAAGCAGCACTGCGTAACAGCGGGGTCACAAACTATCAGCTGATTTTAGGAGCAAAACTTATCCTAAAAGACATTGAAAAGACAGAGCCAAAGTAGAGGCCAACAAATTCCACCTGTTAAAGCCACTATTTTCTGTATAACAACCTCTAGAAAGGTATGACATAAACTTATATATAGATCACTCACATATGACCACACGCTTTACAAGGAAGTGTGTTTACCAAAACTATACATGTACAAGAGCTATTTTTTGGCCATATGGCATAAGCAAGTGGGTTCAGTAAAGTTTCTAGCAAAACAAAACAAATTCATAGCAGAAAAGACGTATATCGCAATCAATTAATGCACAAGAAATCCTATAGGAGAAACACAAAATTTAATAGAAAGGGAAACCGCCAATCTCAATCACACAATTAAAGAACACTGATAGTTTAGTAGGTAGAAGTTCAATAACTCTGAGAAACTCTCACTAAATTCAGCAAAGATTTTGTTTTCAATTTCATTAGTAAACGCCCCATCAAAACACTAAAGCTTGTAAATCAAGATAGTCAGTCTTTTCCTTCCCTCGTGGAATTATGCTAGTAGTCTGAATCAGCTCTTGCCCAGGTTGGTGGATAACACACAAACGGAGAGCACAGTAACTAGCTGACAAATGTAAGAAAGAAATCCTCTGGTTTTTTATTTACCTGATGCCAAACCAGTTAGTGTGACAACTAGCCATCCTGACCACGCATCATACAAACTTTTTGTCATCTCCCATGCTGATTCTTTCTTCTTGCTGTTAATCTGCAAAGAGGAATCATTATGTATAATTGTATGTGCTTCTGTAATATGAATAGGAGAAAAAAATTAAGTATGACATACAAACTGCACGATGCAAGCTGCAGGTAAATACACCTTCGCTTTAAACTACAAGCATTCTCCTTGTATTTAGTGCTTTACATTGTGTCCTTGATTTGAGTCAGAACAAAACTCATTCTGTTCAGTATTTTGCTTTTCAGCCAAGTCTCTTATAAGTTAACAGCGTATTTTCACAGACAGTGTCTGCTTCTAGCAGTGATAACGCTTGATGTTTACAGTCACTACCAGGGGCTGGTCTCCAGAAAGGCTCTGGCTTATACTTGCTCCTGTGCAGACCAAGGTCACTGCTAAACCCTGTGTGCCACGGTGGAGGTGCAGTAAGTGAGAGGCTGCACTTGTGGGGATGAACAGACAGGACAGGTGACCCTGAACTGACCAACAAGATGTTCCATCCCATAAACATCATATTCGATATAAAGCTGAAGGATCACTAGGGTCCGGTCTTTTTCTCACTTCTTCAACAGCCAGGATCCAGGGAGGAGTCTGCCTGTTCTGCCTTCGATCCCAGTCTGTGTATTCCCGAATCCAGTTCCAGAATCCAGCTGCTGAATTTGGTTCCCATCTGCTGCCAAGTCTGCTGGGAGTTCCCAGACTGTCTGCCCACAGCATCAGTGCTAACAGTGACATAATTGCCATTGGAGGATGTGTGTATGTGTTAGGTTTGATATAGGTTTGGTATATATTTAATTTCATTGTTATTATTTTCATTAAAGCAGTTTCAGTTTTCTTTTTGAATCCATAACTCTCTCTCCCTTATTCCCTTTCTCTTCCCCTTTGGGCAGGGAGAGGGGTTAATAGAGAGCATCTGTCATTCCTCTAGTGGCCAGCCCCGCCCTATCCCTTGACACATCAATAAATCAGCTTAGTTATTCAGATATGAAACAACTGAGAAAGCAAATTTGCTAATTTAAAGAACTTAAACCCAGTAAATGCATTATTAGGATAAATTAATACTTTCTATGAGGCACATGTAAAACATGTAATTGTAAAGTTATTCCTCTCCTAAATCTTAAATTATTTTTGTGGAACCACAAATAAAGTGTTTGTGTACTGCTAACAAGCTATTCCATACAATTTAAATTCCTAAACTTCTATTTCATATACAAATGACTTTCTTTTATCTGTAGACTAAAAATCACATAAAATAAAACCAAGAACTGGATAACTACCCCATAATACTTCTAGACAACTATCATTAATGACATCTAAAGTTATTGTACTGAAAAAATTGTAATTCTTTTTTTAACCTTGTTTACTTTTCTTTGTGTACTTAGCTGAAATCTATGCATAACTTGTTTTATGATTAAACCTTCATTACATAATTGAATCCTGATCTTACGACCTTTTACAAACTGTAAAAGGAGGGAGAAAGCATGTGCAACAAACAGCAAAAAACAAAACCAAAAATCCCCACACCAAACAATCAAACCAAGAAAGCACAGTACTAGACAAGGATATCTAGAAAAAAATACCACCCCTAAAGCAAATAAGTATGTTTTATTATTTCCTCTACATGTCCTCTCTTTCATGACACCTCCTTGTCGTGGGGAAGGAGCTTGCGTGCCCTTGTGAGGTTGAGAGCTCTGCTGGTGGTGGCATGTGCCTCCGGTGGGGTCTCCCAGGCCAGACAGGTCTCAGCTGAAGGGTCAGACACAGTGTGTCCACGGGCAGGATGGGCTCACTAGCCTTCGGGCAGCCATCCTAGGAGAAGGACAACTCTGACTCCAAACCTGGGCAGATGGAGCTCGTTTAGCCCTGTAAGGCATCCATCATCTAAGAGAAGGACACTCTAACCAAACCTACGACCTGAGGACTTCGCTGTCACCGTCCAGGCTCGCTAGGCCCTGGCAGATGAACCTCAGGTGTAAAGGGTGGAGCCAGTTCCGCGCACGCTGGTGCCTCACCTAAAAAATCCACCGCGCAGGCCCGAAGGGTGCACTCATCGCTTGCAGTGAGCGTGGGAAAAGCCCTTCCCAGATCTTCGTTCGCGAAGTCAAGCCAAGAATGATGAAACATTTCTGAGATACTCAAACTTTATTTTAATAAAAAAGTTAAACCTATAGCAGCACGTCTTTCTAAACCACCATGAACCAGTACTCATTCCTTCTCTCTACATGGCCAGACAGTCTCCTATTATTCAGGGCATATTTATAAATTTCACAGTAGTTCTGTGACTATGAACTGTGACCTGTCTTCTCTGACTTTTCTAGTTTCATACATTAAAGTGAGTAACAGCTGTAAGACTATTTCTAGGTGATCTGCCATGCCAAGATTTGGTCAAGGCCAGCACTCTATCCAACGGCATATCTACTGGACACTAAGCTACACGTCTGCAGTGTAAAGACAGCATTGGGTTAGCTAACAGACACTGAATTATGAGATGGAGTATTACATGGAAAACACCTTCTTACTTCGCATTAGAAGTATTCAAACAAGGTACATGTTCTCAGATCCACTGTCCAAGCATCTCTTTTCCTTAAAAAAGCACTAGATAGTGTAATTGTTGGTATTTTGCTTTTTAAACTAGTGTAAGATTTTTTTTTTATCCATGGCAAGCAAATCAGCGTATACATCCTACATTTGCTTCCAGAAAGTTAAAAATGGTGTTTGCAAAGAAAGGTGAATAACACTGCGGTGTTGTACATGTACCTCTCCCACACTATTACAATTAATTTTTAACTATTCATTTTGATTAATATTTTAGGAGAAATCATATGTCCAAATCTGTTCTGTTTTTAAGCTTAATTAATAAAAGAATCCCAAAAGTTTGGTGGTAAGGCTCTAAATAACGCATTTCCTCCTAGAATGCTACTGAGCAAGTCTATTACATGAATGACAGAATCTAGCATGTCGCTGACTAACATAACTTGAGCCTATTTTATGGAAGAACTTGTTGCAGAGCACACTGATAAAGAAGAATGGCCTGAACTTTGAGGATCTTCTGAAGAAACCAACAGAGAAGAGGTAAAAAGCAAGTTGTGTGATGGGGGAGTGGAAAGGACATTTACAGCACATCGAGACTACTTTTTTTGTTAAGCATCTATGACTGATGTGTTTTAGGTAAGAGAATTTTCACTTTCTGTAATCCAAACAACCACAGCACTATATAGCAGTAGCACAGATACACTTGTGGCAGTATAAAAGCAACAGACATCAGTGCACACTTTTCTGTACAAGTATCACCACAAAGTAATATTGTACTATTACAAATATATCTACACTGGAATATAGCCTTACATATACCAGCATGAGAGAAAGGCGGTCCTGTGAAAACGTCATTTGGGTGATGGGGAACCCTTCCCACTTCATCAAATAACTGTTTCCTTTCCAAGTTACAATACTGTTGCAGCAGGACCACAGGTATCAATGAAAAGGTGCTTTTTAACTGCATTCAAGTATTTCTATTATTGTAACTACTTACAAATTTAAAGTATGCACATATTTGTATCACAGAATCACAGAATCATCTGGTTGGAAGAGACCTTTAAGATCCCCGAGTCCAACTGCGCACCCTGCACTGTCAGGGTCCCTAAACTATGTCCCTCAGCACCACACCCACATGTCTTTTAAACACTTCCATAGAAGGAGACTCCACCACCTCCCTGGGCAGCCTGTTCCAAAGCTTAACGACCCTCTGTGTCAAGAAATTTTTCCTGATATCCAACCTAAATTTCCCCTGCTGCAACTTAAGGCCATTTCCTCTCGTCCTCTCATTCAGTGAACAGACCGATCCCCACCTCACTACAACCTCTTTTCAGGTAGTTGTAAAGAGTGACAAGGTCTCCCCTGAGCCTCCTCTTCTCCAGACTAAACAACCCCAGTTCCCTCAGCCACTCCTCATAAGATAAGTTCTCTAAACCCTTCACCAGCTTCGTTGCCCTTCTCTGAACATGCTCCAGCACCTCAACGTCCTTCTTCAAGTGAGGGGCCCAAAACTGGACACAGTACTCAAGGTGTGGCCTCATTAGTGCCAAGCACAGCAGGGACAATCACTTCCCTGCTCCTGCTGGCCACACTGTTTCTGATACAAGCCAGGATGCCACTGGCCTTCTTGGCCACCTGGTCACACTGCTGGCTCAATATTCAGCCGGCTGTCGACCAGCACCCACAGGTGCTTTTCTGCTGGGCAGCTTTCCAGCTACTCTGGTATATGTTATTCCTAGTTACTCCTGTATGTGTTATTAGATCAGACCTTAATTCCAACATCCATCAAAAAATGTTTTCCAAGTATTGTTCTTTATCTCAAGTACCCGTCTATGCCTTTCTCTGTCTTTGCACTTCTCCCGAACCCAGTCGATGGTATGGAAGTCATCATATGTTCCTACTCCAGGAATTGGTTCATCCAGAAGATCCAGTAAATGTGTGGAACTGTTGATACTTCCTCCATTTGTCATTGTATAATGAGTTCCTGCGGCAGAGGAAAGACAGGAATCAATTAATTCTGCAGTAAACGAGGTATGCTAACGTTTATAACACTACAGCACATAAAATTTCTGCACAAGTAAACACGCTTCCCATAATACACATATTAAACTTAATTTAGGACTCTCAATGTTGCATGACACTACTTTTTTCTGTAGGTTAATTTGTACAAGTGACTTTTTATTTTCATTGGTTAAATACTCATGCACAAGTCAAATTTCTGTTGTTTTGTATGCAGACTCGAGAAACTTCAGTAGAACTAAGCAGAAAAAATTAGCAGCTTTGACACATATTTAGCCTGAACTTGATTTCAGTTTACAAACTACCAGAGGAAAATCTAACAAAGAAGAAAACAAAGCCAGATGATTATACAGAAAGTTCAGAGCACTTCCATAAGCTGCCAGTTACTTTAAAATATACGTAACATTAATTACCAATCTCTCCTACATTTCTAAAACAAACCTAAAACATTATCAACAGATTATCAGTGCAGCTAAAAAGTAACAGAAAGTCAAGCAAATATTTGTTTTGGGTAATTCACAGAACAGCCCTCAGTCATGAAGAGTTGGAAATAATGTATAAAGAAAATGTCAACTGCTAATTTGTCATCCCCTAACTAGTTCCTTCACAAGCAGCTTGCATAGCAAGATCCCCAACAGTATTTCTTTCAGTGATCAGAAGAAGAGGAGCAAGAGGAGTACTGATAATTTTTCCCTCTTCACAAGTGATCAAGAAAGTTTAATCTCATCTATTATGTAGTACCTTGGATTTTTAGTTCCTGCAGTGTACTTACAGACCCCAAGTAAAATTTTCTGATGCATGGCCACCATTTGTCCACCCAACATGAAATGCTTTTGCAACAGTAATTGCTATAAAGGGAGCACTCATAATGAGGCTAATATAGACAATAATTTAAAGAGTGATTACTCTCACTTATTTGACTATGAACAAGATAATCCGACCAACAGCATAAGGCATCCCACAATAATCTCTGCTCTTAAAGATGTAGGTCCAAGTTGGTCAAGACTTCTATCAGTTCAGACAGGCACTAGAACTCATTTCACTAGACTGACACTGGGATGATTGGGCAGGTTTTGAGATTGGTTTTCTTGTTTGCTTTTATTTATTTATTTTTTAATTGCACGCTCAGCTTCTTGATGTTGCCAGCAAAAGCTGCCAACTTAAATTAAGAGAGAGAAAAAAAAGTTTTCAAAGGGCCTACCTTTAAACTTCCAAATGCTACAAACACCAAGTTCATCAGCCCCAGCTTTCATCACCAACAACTGGCAATTAAATTTATAGATAGGCAAGATGTGCCTTTTCCCTTTAAGTTTGTGAAGTCTGAGATATGTCAGAAGCAGTGAGACACCACGCATTACACTCAGATCCAAAGGTGTGCCTCAGCCATCTATTGCTTGAGAGGTCTCGTTTATGCCTACTATAAAACTCCATAAAAATATTAGTGTTTTGTTTCATTTTTTAATCTTAAAGAAGAGAATGCAAATGCAGGAGACAACTCCCCAACAATGCCAATACCATTCCTCTCACGGTAGCACAGCTGCCATCTTTCTCAATACTTTTTTCCCCCATATTACATTGTTATTAAATACTTTTTTTTATGGTGTATTAAATTTCCCCTCATCTATTCACCACAGCTAAAACCCATCTATCTCTTCCCAAAGCTACAGCTAGTCTCTCTTAAAGCAGATGCAAAGAAGCATTACCTATGCTTCCATTAATAAAAGGCTAAAAACAACAATTAAATCAGATTTGATAGTAGAGGTGAGTGAAAACCTTGCTTTAGGATAAGGAACTAAAATCTCTTGCCATTTCCAATTCTCGTAACTAGAAAGGAAATCTAAGATACATATCTGGCAAGCTGAAAGGGCAAGCCAATCCTGTGCAAGAAGTAGTAATAAAATTCACACTGTAATGATTAGTTCAGTTCTCAAAATTAAAACAACAGAATAATTACGAAAATCTTATTTTTACATTAAATAACCTCCTTTGCAAAGCAAGCAGACATAAATTAAATTCAGCCACAGTTTAATTATTAATCTCCTACAAAGTTACAATGTGATCAAGCAGTTTCCAGAACCTATGCAATCATGGTAGGAAAAACTTGTCCTTGCCCTGAGTGAGCTGGTTTTATGTCCTGCTTTATAGAAAGCAATATCAAGCTATAAGAAGCATGCAATTCTATACCACACAAGGCAAAGGATAGCTGAGAGTTATAAATGTGTAACAAAAATAACAGATGATTTTATGCATATCACAATGTGCCGATTTAGAATTCTCTCCAGGGAAAGTACCAGGGATGGCACCATACTCACTGCACCAGAGCGTAAGCAGAACTTCAGTAGACTACAAAGAATGGTCATTGCCTGGATACATTAAAAACCCCACTGAAACTGTCAGGTTCGTACTTTGCCAGCATTTGCTGGCACACCAAATAATGGAATATAAATTATTATTGCATGATGGGGAAGAGACACAGAACAAGATGCGAAGCTGATATAGAGCTGGCGTGGACATCTGATGCAGCTGAATAGCTATGATCTTGTACCAACTGAGAAACAGGCAGCAGTGATACTCTGCTTTAGTGTGTGGTAGAAAGGCTGCCCCATAGAGGGCCATGAAGGAGACAACTGCACAAAATCTGATGCTCTGTATCAAAGATACATAAGTCTCACAGCAATGGGAGAGTATATTTGCCAGCTAGTATTATGATCCATGTCGCATATAACTATTCCAAAGAAGAAATTGGAGAAATATACTTTTACCAATACTCAATACTTTCCCAGACTTCCACTTCCTTTTCTTCCCTCCCTCTTCTAGCATTTCACACAGTAAGAAGCTCCTTCCAGCTATGACAGTAATGATTCTCATCAGCACAAACACACGCAACTTCTCATCATTTACTGCCAGTTTCATCGAAGTGTTATTAAGGATAGTTTTTTCATCGCAACATTCTAACCTCCAAGCACAAAATTCCCCTTACCATGATAAACTGCAGCATTTAGCAAACCTAGCCTTCTGGACATGCCCAATGTTCACAAAGTATTTCCCTTTCCTTCCTCCCCTTCCCAGTCCTGAAGCTATAAGACTCCTTCTCAGGCTGCAACTCAATGTACATGTTTTTCATCAAAATACAAGCAGCCTTAGTCTCAGAAACCACAACAAGCACTTAGCATGCAAGGTACAGAGGCACAGCCTCTAGCTACGTTAGAGGAACACCTCCATTTTCTGTATGCACACAACTGAGCCATTCTGCAGCTGTAAAGAAAGTCAAGCCTCCCTTTCGTTACGTATGAGTTTGGTTAAAGCTTTATTAGACAGGGAAGCAGATGATAAAAGCGGCAGGCAGAACTTCTATTATTAGTTACTCCAAACTAACATGTTACTACAGGGAGGCAAACAGTAATATACTGATCCTCCTGGAGGCTCAGGATAACTCACAGAAATCCTTACAAAGCAAATTTAACACAATCCTGTTGTACTTTGAAAAAGTAGGTAGCTGGCATCCCTTTATTAGCACACTCTTCTCATTCAGCGTCATTAACAATCCTGTATTCTCAACACATAACTAGTGAGCTGCTGCAACCAGACTGCAAGCTCGCAGACAGTAAGCTTCTAGACAATAACAAGCAACATGCTTCTTCAGAGGAAAGATTGTCTCTTTTAGCTACTTTAGTCACTGTAGGTCTTGCCTGAACCACCTTCTAGGAAGGCAGTTGACTTTTATCCTTCCGTGCACGTAATTCCAAGCCTTCAGCACAATCCTTGCTCAGCAATCATCTCTGGTAGAAAAATACCTGATAAGTTTTTAGCTAAGTCATTCAAAAAGAAAAAGATTCAAAACAGCAAGGACTAATACCTTTAAAACACAAGCACACCTATTCACTATGGTATTTTTAAAAATTTTCACATCAAAACATTTTAAAACACTAACAAATCAAAACATGCATTGCCAACATTCATACACTGTTGCATTTTTCATTTCATAGATCTCCTGGAACAAGTAGCCAGTAGATCATAAAGATCTTGAGGGTTTTTCTGTCCTGTCCCTGGTATGAAGAGATGAAGAGCTAGTGGACCTGGGTTCTCAGTTCTTGGTGTTCTCTCTTCTCAGGAGGGAGTGGTTTCCAATTTCCTGGATTTAAAAGTACTGCTGAAATTACACTTAAAACACCTTGAGGTAAAGAAATAAGGGA
This sequence comes from Buceros rhinoceros silvestris, assembly GCF_000710305.1. Classification (NCBI taxonomy): domain Eukaryota; kingdom Metazoa; phylum Chordata; class Aves; order Bucerotiformes; family Bucerotidae; genus Buceros; species Buceros rhinoceros. Next base: position 6,376 of record NW_010430961.1, on the reverse strand, counting down.
GCTATTCACGGTTATCTAAATAGAGTTCCACACAAGAAAGGGGTTTTGCAACATAGTTGATGCTCCTGATTCCTGCACAGCTATTCAACAATCCTTCCTGACTCTTTCCTTGTGTGCAAGTGTTCCTTCTTTTCTCACAAAAATAAGGAGAAAAATGAAGATTTAAGACAAATGCTGCATCCTGGATAATCAAATAGTGCACGACAGATTTTTATGTGGTTCTCCACTATGTGATTATCTGAATAATCCACTATCACCTAGAGAACAAATCCACATAGCTACAGCCTCCACAGAGAACAAAGTACAGAACTGAGACATGAACAGACTCAAGGAGGTGTGGCTATCAGAATTAACAAGGGAATATAATTTTATGGTAAGGTTTAAGACCCCTTCTATATGCTATACAGCATATTATATACATCTTCTGAATGCACATCACGAATTACACTGCTGTCTCTAAGCATGTATCAGCTCACTCCATTTTATAAAATGAGACGTATCTCTCGGGACGTAATTACACAATAATGCTGAGCTGCCACCCAAACAGGAGATCTTTCTCCCTCCTGTTCTGGTCACACAATCCCACTCTCACCCTTTGATCAGCTCTGTCACCCTTGAATCTGACTGTATAGTAAAGCAAGCAAACATGCTAATCCAACAAAGCAGACAAAACTAACAAACCCAAAACATTCTGCCATTGAACTGGAATCAAGCTTCTGTGCCATCAGAGAAGAAACAGGGCCAGCAAGAACTGAGAGAAAAGATGTCGAACAAGCAAGTTCAACCCCTTTCACAGCAACAAACCGTAAGACTAGTTATACTGAAATATATAAATGCACTCTTGGGGTCTTGTTAGATTTAATTATGTCCTTCTGCTGGAAACAATTGAAAATATCTGTATAAATATTAATATCCAGACCCTACACAGTAATATCCATTTCACAGATCTCAAAACTCCCAAAAGTGGCTGTTTAGAAATATTTCACAGTTGTGAACATAACAGATAAATAACATCAATACTGGAGTCAATGGCAGAACAGTATTAAGACCCAATTTCTCAAAGGTATTTCTATACAAGCTACGGAACTGATAACTCTTAAAGCAAGAATACACTTGTTTGCTGCTGGTCACACCCTCCTTTTTCTAGAGAAAGCACAAATTAAGACCCAATTTCTCAAAGGTATTTCTATACAAGCTACGGAACTGATAACTCTTAAAGCAAGAACACACTTGTTTGCTGCTGGTCACACCCTCCTTTTTCTAGAGAAAGCACAACTAGATGATAGTCCCCTCAGCAGCCATCCTGGCTGAGAGCAGTGCAATGTGTTTCATTTGTGCAACTCTGAGCAGCGTGAAAGGAGGGAAGGGGGGGTGGGGTGAGTGTGAAAAAGCACCTCTGTGAGTGAAAATGAAGCTAATCAGTTTACAGCAAAAGCTAGAATAAGCTCTCCCTGACATGACCATCCAAACCCGCTGAGTGTTAAAATCAGCAGGGACTGTAGCTTTCCGGAGGCCAGATACTAATCCAAGGCTTTGCTTCACCCATGTGTCCTTGGGTATTAGGTGGCAAGGGGAATGGAGGCAGGGAAGCACCCTGAATGCATTTCCACTTGTAACAAAGATTTGTATGCACGAGATACATGTTAGTGCTTCAGCTTCTTTTTGTCTCCGTATTCAGATCTCAAAATATGAGGCTTTCAATTACAAAAAAAAAGACAAGACACAATTGTCAGTTCACTGAAATTTGTCTGCAACCACTCAAGAAGAGTCATTAAGCGCTATTGTCTTTTCTTGGCTAGAAGTAATTTTAAAATATCAGAATCACAGCATGCCATACCAGAGTGCTATCATTCACTGTTGATTAATTATTTTAAAGTCTTTGTAATCAAGTAATACATTCCCCTTTGTGTGTAACTATGAATTTTCAGCCTGTATCTTCAGTTGGCTCTTCTAAACTGCATCAAAGTCTTACAAGCACAAATTGATCTCTGCATTGCAATCAAAATGCGTAGGAAAATGACAGAACTATATATACACAAACTGAAAAAAAATCATCTGGAAAATTCTGATAGGTGGTAACAGGAAGACTCAGAACAAGCTTTGAAGAACAGGGAAAAGAAATAAAATGCTTTACCAACGTACTGAGTGATAATCCCATACTCCCTATTTCTTCTGCCAACCCCCCCCCCCAACAACCTTTAATAAAGTAGGAGTTAAATAAAAGTTGAATAGTAGCACCCCAGCTCAACCCAGACTTCTGCATCGACTGCAAATGCACAGGGATCTGAGAAGGCAGCAAAGCTGAGGTCAAGTATTGCTCAATGTGTAGAGCATAATGAAAAAACGGAACATAAACAGCTCTAGTTTTTTACTTTAGGTGGAAGAATCTGTATTACAGATTTCACTTCTTGTAGTACTGAAGGCAGAATTGGCTATATTTATTTAGTCATGTCTACAATGAATAAGGACTTCAGATACGGAAGTCAGGAATTACGCGGATCCCCACAGTACTAAATTTACAATTTATATTTAAGATAAACAGTACAGGAAGGAGATGAGAAAAAGAAAAGCTACAAAGATATATCAAGTTAGATAAAGCAAACATTACAAAATGGAAGTAACTATCATCTAACAACGCCAAGGCAGTAAGAGTCAGAAAAACCCAGAAATTTAGATAATCAGATTTCTAAGCACTCCTGTTGCATGTACGCAAGAGCTACTTAGTCATACGTCGTTTTGCAGGGCAAAACCAGGATGCAGCAGACATAATATGATTATCCCAATCAGGCCACATTCAGAACCCAAGGAGGGCACAATCACAGTTCGTTCATTAGCTTTCTACTGTCTCAGAACATCTCCAAATTTACTTCCAAAATTGAGAAAAGCATACCTAAGAGAAAACTTCATTAGTCACCCAGCACATGCAGATAACCTGTAACTACCTACTGCAGTTATATCTCATGGTATCTTCTCTTAATCATCAAAGTCGAACATGCTGACTCAACTGCAGATTTAGTGAAACAGCATTTCATTAATTTTGCTTGAGAACTTCCAAAATCTAAAACCTAAGAGGTGTTTATGTATATGTAACAAGTAAAATGAATGGAGTTAACAACCCTCAGGCTTGCTAGAGCTCAAGTTTTGGTACTGGCAGCCTGTCCACTACACATGCTCAGATTTCTTTATGCTATTGCACAGACTTCAAATTTTAAAGCATGGTAAAATGAATGCTTTCCATATTCCAGCTTTTTAATAAATACCGTTTATTATATAAATATTCCTATGAAAATGTGTACATGTCAGTTACTTATGACATATGCAATCCTGCAGCTAGACTTTAAAACCCTTTCTGAGGAAAGAATTAGGACTTTTAACTCTTTTAGTTACCAAAGAGACTAGAAGTGAACTGTGTTCCTGCAGTTTTACTTCAGTTTATCAGGGAGGATAAGGAGGTCTGGAACAATGCATTTAGTGCTACATAGAGAGAAGTCCCAAGACAGAGAAAGTTAAACTCCTGAAAAGAAGCATTTGATAATATCTGTACTTTTTCCAAAGAGTTCATGATAAGTAATCCACATTAAAAGATAAACACAATAATTAATAAATACATTTTAAAATCTTTCCATTTGATGTTTCACAGCATATTTGCACTGAAAAAAAATTAAAACATCTTATTGCAAACCAACGGATCAGACTTAATCGAACATTAGTAAAGGCTGATAATTAAACCTCAAACACCCCTAATGATTTAAAGTCATTTCATCATTGCTGAGGTCGAGCCACTTTGGGTGAGCTACTGCAGTCAATTAGTCCAACAAATGCTTCGATGTTAGGAAGCAGTTTTGCATGATGTGAACATTAATCTGCAGGACAGAAGAGCTGTCAGTGTAAATAAGGAAAAAAAATTCCACAGACTTTAATGCTTAAACTTGTTTTCTCAAATACCTTATCCATTTTCTCTTAGCCTATTATTGCAATGCTCTGAAATCTACCTGAGAAGGAAAAAAAAACTTGGCAGTTTCCTTTTCTAGACTCACAGATAAAAAAAAGTGTCAAGAACTGACTCTGAATTTCTGGTTTTGTCTGTTAGCATTCTAAGCCTTACTTTGATAGCTAGACAACAGTAACAGATTACTGCGTTACTGTAAATCAGCAGGCAATAATCATAAATTTTGGTGAAATCTATGGAACAAACTGTTTTGGAGACTCAATTTTCTTATGAGTCACATGGCAGGAAATAATCATAAATTTTGGTGAAATCTATGGAACAAACTGTTTTGGAGACTCAATTTTCTTATGAGTCACATGCACTTGACAAATTAAGATTTGCAAGAGATTACTGTAACACTGTTGGGGTTTTGTTGTTGTTTGGGATTTTTTATTTCTTTGGGGGTTTTGTTTGTTTGTTTGTTTTTAATCTAAACTCGCTATAGCAAGCCACTTCGCTTTATAGCAAGTAACACTGGATCTGAAAGACAATATTAAAATATATGAAGTACAAGCCCTAACAGATTCAATGTAACTTCTGGAAGGGACAAGTCACAACTGGGAATTCTCTTGCTGAGTCCTAGCAGTGTCACCACAAAGGGAACACCTAGTTGAACCCCTGCCTGTTTTCATTACAGTATTTGAAACTGTATGTTTAATAGCAATATGCCACTTTGCACTGCAAGTATCTACTTTCTGTAGAATCAACTAAAATGTGGCAATTTCCAGGAATATATAGGTGATCGCATTTCAATGTCTAACTACAATCTGCAGAATTTGAAAGTGTAATATTAGGGCTGTTTTACACTTTTTATCTTTAAATCTACCTATGAATCTGAACACACAGGAAGGATGAGGTCGGAAGGGACCTCTGGAGGTTATCTGGTCCAACCTCCTGCTCAAGCAGGGCCACTGAGAGCAAATTTCCCAGGACCATGTCCAGAGAGCTGTTGAGTATCTCGAAGGAAAGAGATTTCACAATGTCTCTAGGCAGCCTGTTGCAGTGCTCAGTCACCCTGACAGTAAAAAACTGTTTCCTGATGTTGCACCTTCCCTTCAGGTACTTATATACGCTGATAAGACCTCAAATTCACCCTTAGCAAATGTCCTAAGAAAATATCATCCTCAATTTCTCAGAAGTGTTTCTAACACCTGACTTGCAGAACTATCCAGCACTTGTCATAGAATAACGATATTGGTAGAGGAAAGTCGATACTCTTAACACATGCTGAAAAACATTCAAACAATCATAAAACAACAAATATCCATTTATGTGAACTACCAAAACACAGAACATCATAAAAAATGTGACCAATTTACTTACAGAAATAAAGAGTTTACAAGAAAAGGTGAAACAATAACATGGACAGAAAAATAAAATAATCTTATGTAAATCATATCTTCATTCACAGCTTACCTGCTCTCTAATGCCATCACCAGCAGCCAGAAATGTTTATAACTTTCTAATTTTAGATTAGCTAATTTAAACAAAGTAAGAATTTGCCACATTTACAGGTTTTACACAAAGTGTAACCATCAAATCCAACCAAGAAATAAAAGACTTATTCTCACGTGAAGGCATAACTTTATTTGTACTACAGCTTCTCTCAGAACAAAACTATATCTTTACAGAAGGTATTCTGCTTTAAATTTGCAGTAAGAAAAAAAAGGTAAGCTCAAAAGAGAAATTTTTTTCCCGAACATTGATAATCCTGCTTTTCTTTTTATATCTGCTTCCTTACAAACAACAGTGTGAATAACCTAACACAAAGCTCCAGTTTCTTAAGACCTCATCAATATTGGCTTAACTGACATATTACAATTGTGGAGCTTTCTCTCCACGTATCAAAGACGTCAACAAATGGGCAAGTTTAAAAGCACATAAGGAAACTTCAAAGCTGGACAAACAACACTGCTCCTATTCAAGCGAGCGAAAGACCTGAAAATAGCATATTTAATAAACGCTTGACAATTCGGTCATGGTCACAATTTTTTTTTCCAGTGCATGAGCTGGTTGTATTGATTAAAAAACGTATTTTAAAAAAAGAGAGAGAGAAAGGGAAGACTGCCACATATCGAAGATGGAGTCAGAAGCCGATGAGATGTGAAGCAGGACTAATCTGCCCACAGAGAAAACAATCACTGACAGCACGGGAACCAGCCAGAACTGAATTCTCCCTCCGCAGAAGGCATCAGCCTGGTAAAACAAAGCAATGCCATTATCAACACGCCTTTATACCTCCGCTTCAAATCCGCACAGCAGCCTCACACGCACAGATACGCTAACAAGTAACCCACACGTAAATTCGGCATACCTCGTTTGTGCAACTCCCTGAGCGGAATGCCGTCTCCTCCCCCGCCATCGTAGGGCAGATACGGATCAGAAGAG
>NW_010430960.1:80628-90908 GCF_000710305.1 Buceros rhinoceros silvestris | reverse complement strand
AATATTTCTATATATTATATATATAATGTAATATTTGCATATTATATTATATACTGATCTAATACAGATTTTGGTGCTCTCTGAGCTGAAACAGGTCTTACACTGTACCTGAAGCCAGAGGAAAAAAAAAAAAGAACCAAACCAAAAAACATAGAAGCTGGAGTAACTGAAACTAACTCTTCCTCTAAAAGACAGTATCTTTTTACATCCATGGCAGAGATTTTTGCTTGGGAGATGTTTTAGAAAATGCATGCTTGAGTATATACACAGGCTGTCAGAGGAAAGTGAGGGATCATAATTCTGAATAATTTGCTAAAGACCATTTGGGACAAATCACTTACTCTTTAGTAGGCCTATGGTGTAAAAACTTTTCTGACAGAGTATGTTTTTCCTATCGGCAAACTATACCTGCAGCCACAAACCGCCTTTCCCTGGTAACACAGCACTCCAAACGGCTTTCCAACAGTTCGGAAAAACAGGTTTAATTCTTACGAGGACTCAAGTAGAGAACTAATATGAGGGAATAAAATCAGATATACATACGTATTTGGAAAAAATGTCTGTGGGTGGCAAGCTAGACAAATAATAAATGCTGCTAAAATAATAAAGCTACTGAAATAATATTAGTAAATATAAGCACAGACCCGTGTGCTTTAACATCACAAGTATTCAAAGTAAGTAGTATATAATACTCTTTAAGCCATAATTATTCATGTCAGCCAAAGCTGAAAAATATTTTCTTTTTTTCATATACAGTCTTTTCTGTGTATGGAACTTTCCTCACCTCCCTGATGTTACTTTTGGCACATGAACTGAATTGTATTGACACTAAAAAGAGACTGATTGTGGAATAAGAGCTGAATGCTCTAAGATTATTTTATGTCAACGTACCCTTTATTCATGATTTTATTGGTGCAAATCTGAAACAAAAAGGCATGCAAAAATCTGAAGTAGTACTAGAAATATTTATGTTTATCCCACTTCAACCTTCTTTAGAACCCAAGAAATGCAGTAAAGAGATAAAAATCTTGGAGAAATGAAAAAATTTACCAATCTAAAGGCCTGACCTGATAAAAGAGAGACCAGCTACAAAGTCAGGAAACAGTCCGTTCTACAGGGTCTGTAGCGACACTGATTTTCTCAGATGTGAAAGAAAAACAAGTATCTAGCTGGGCTCTTCCTAGTGAAGGTGTCTGCCTCCCAGTTGTAAAGCAGAGAATCAGAAGCACATGTGCAATCTACCTAATGGTGACCTGCTACTACTGACAGAATTTTGAGGACTCAACGTATGATCAAAACACTTATAAAAGAACCATCAACAGCCCTGGGCAAATAGTGTATTACACCAATCACTGTTAAAGAAAGATTTGCACAGACCTCACAACCGATTAAGCATTTTTAGTGCTATCTTTATCTGCAGTCAAGAAACCCTGATTACAGGGAGTAAAGTTTTGTTTTGTGGAATCCAACCTCTTTGAAATCAAGAGGTGGCTGTTCTGGAATTGTTCTTTTAATGGTTTCAGCGAAACTCCAGAGATTTTTGCAAATGCTCCAATATTGGGTCTGACCACAGCTACATTTAAAGAAGTTTTGAACTAGAAAACCTACCTGTCTTTCAGAACATCATGTCTTAAGTATGTATCTCTCTCATATCTATCAAAAGTTTGAAATGTTTGTCCTTGCTTTGCTGAGTGGAAAGGTACCCTAATAGCACTGCTTGACAATTAACTAATTTTGTTGTGGATAAGAGACAAATACATTTTTCTTATTGAAAGAGCTTCATCTATGGCTAAAATTTTGCCTCTCTCTCTATATTGTGATCGATCACGATTACAAATGTTCAGAAGGAGAAAAGCAATATTTGAGATCTTTAGAAAGTGACCAAATATTTTCTGTTTTCACGGTGCAAAACCAGAATTTGGCACTGCTTCGGCATGTTCAGCATGCATACCTGACATACAGGCAAATTCAAGGGACATGCATGAGACTAAGTTCCTAAGTCTGAACCAATACGAGATCAGTTTGAAGGTGTTGGTAACAACAGCTCCTGAAAAAACCATAAAATTGTGTCGGGAAGCACACTGAAGAAATGGGAAACTGTAAGAAGATAAAGAAAATGAACTGATGAAGACAGATCTTCATGACATCTGGCGCCACGATTGTGTTAGGGCTCAGCACTGGTTTGCTGGCAGCAACTCGGATATGTGATTTAAGTAAGTGACGGTCCTTTTCTCTCTGGATGCCATGGAAACTGATTGGTATCAAAGCACTGAACTGGAAGTACAAGCATGATGCCTTCAGGTACCAGGGATCACTGACTCCACCAGCAGTGTCAGGGATACAGCTTCAGAAGGCATAAGAGCAAATTAGCAACTTCACAGAAGTGAAAATAAAAAAAGTATTAAAGCAAGCAGAACACAAGTGAAAGTTCAAAGACAATAAATTGAAATAAATAAGATTGCTGTTGCAGAAAACAATGACAACAGACTATAAAACAAAAAGGAAGAGCAAACGCATCTTGGATTTGATGTTAACTGTGGAAAAGTGTAACTCTAAGAGATTTTATTAAAAGTTAATTGGAAACAATTGTTATGATATACAGTGCCAGTAAATCAGGGATTGATTGAACTGGATCTCATCAGATCCATTGGTTTTGAATGCTAATGGAAGAAAACATCCATCATGCAAAGACTGGAAAAGATAAAAAAAGCCAATTCTTTAGAGCTATGCAGTTAGCAGCAAAATGCCTCTATGTCACAACAGATTATTACATTTTTCTGAAAAACACATTTGCTTTAAAACTCAACATTCGTGTTTATTGAGAACAATGTAGGAAAAAGAAATGTTCCATACTCTAAAACTTTAATGCTGAATTTAGGTTGATTGTTGCAGAATTTTCTGTATAGAAGTCTTTTATTTCAGGAAAAGTAGAAGCTACTTGTTTGGAATATAGTCAACCTATAAACATAATGGAATACTATTCAGTATTAAAACCCAGGTTAAAGTTGATGTAAGTATAAAAAAGGTTTTGAAATTACATAGAATTAAGCATGTCTCCAATCCTATATTCTCCTCCATACCTTAAGTTTATATGGTTTGTCTGAAGAGAATAAAAAAAAGTTTACAAATTTATTTTTGGTTTCTGTATAACATAGTTTTAGGCTGTTAAACACAAACTTATTTTCATATTATTGCATCATTAATTTTTCTTCTGTATCATCACAGTTTGATTACATATACCTGTCAATATTTTTAGAGTGTATTATGAGAGAGAACTTCACTTAAAATGCATGCGGATGTCCATTTATTTATTTCACTATGACCAGTGAAAGATTTATAAAGGCGCTCCATGTTCTTACGTCTTTAGGTATGGACAATTCTGCATCTCTAGGGGAAAGGGCTAATTACTCACAGTAAGGTCATTAGATACACGCTTTGTCATTACAGAGACTAATATTTTTGCATTAATGGTTCTACGCAGAGTAGATGAAGCAAATAAATAATAAATCTCCTTATTCAGATGCTAATGGAAACCCAAATCATCTTCAGTTGTACAACTTAAGAAACAAAGTGAGAAAGATATCAAAAAAGTAAACAGGAATATTCAATACACTGTCTATTACCTATTACACAGAGCTCCCATGTGACTGCAGTGCCTCTGAAGCGACAGAAAGGTGCCCATAATGAATCATTGTTTCTCATGGAATTCTGAAATCCAGCGCATGATGTTGGAGAAAGGTTGACATGTTAACTTTGAGTATTTCTATAGGGAATACTGACATAATTAAGAAGATGAGACTTAATTTTGCCTTTTAAAACACTTAATGAAATATTTATAATGAATAAACTTCCTTAAAAGATTTTTTTCCCTTTTCCAATGAAGAAACACTCACTTTCATTTCAAAAGGGAGCAGGAAAAAATTCTGTTCTTCTTACTTTAATTTTTTCCAGATTTTTTAAATAACAGAGAATGCATCTCCACTCCTCTCTACTCCAACTGGAATAAATTTTGAAAGAAGTAGTTTAGAAAAACTTTGCTGAACACAACTTAACTTATAATGAAAAATTGAACAAAACTTTTTTTAATGGACAGTTTTGAAAATAATTACTTTTTCTATCAAATATACCCTCTTTCTCAATGAAATCTCAGAAATATCCTGTACCCTTAAATATTAAGAAAGTTAAATGTTAAACATAGAATATATTATTACTTTATATACTGGAACATCAGTTATTCGGTTAGAACAGGGCTGCATTGCAGGTAAAATAGACCAGTAAGAGCATAGATCAGCTCTCTGTCAATGTAATATTGTGGTTGTCTGTATAACTATGTTTGCACCTCACGCTCTGTCTACCATCTTGCTAGTTGGAAATGTGAGAGATTACCTCAGTCTCACTTCCCTACCCTACAGACACACCTTGGCAGAAATTCCTTGTTTATAAGAGTCATTAGGAATTTTAGTTTCAGTTGTCCTCTTCAGGGTGAAACCTATAACACACGTGTTACGATGGCCCCTATGAAGAGCAGACATTACACAGTACATACAAATCAGATCAACTGCCTGAAGACAGCAAGATGTGCAGAGCACCAGGAAACCAGAGGTAAGATAGTTGAGAATCCAAAGAACAAGAACCCAGCAGGCGTGGAGTCGAGCAGCTCTATGCTGGCGACTCTGTCTTCAGGGTAAGGATTCTGAGGCCATTGTGAAGGAGTTAACTTCTAGAATGAAACCAAAGATATAAAAAAGAGACCAATGTCCTTCGAAGAATCTGCACGTGCGTATTGCCCTCAGTGCAATGCTAAACAAAAGGTATCAAGGATTTCCCTACTTGTTAGCATCAAACCTGAGGTAGAACAAGGTCAAGCTTTGCGAGAAGGAATCTTCCAAAACACTTTTGTCATTGGCCACTGCATGTGAAGACAACATTAACTGGAGAAAAAAAGAGCCAAGAGAGTGTCAGAGAACAAGCCCTAGGACACAGAAGGATGTTCACCGTATAGCCTATGTCACCATTTAAACAAAGCCTCAGAGAAGCCAAACTTCAAATCATAAATAGTCTCATAAAATCCAGTGCAGTAACTGTGTAAAATGAAAATATAATAATAGTTTATGTAAATTGCAACATTTTATGCAAACTATTTACATGGAATTGTTAAAGAATTAATAGTGAGGCTTCTTATTAAACACTCATTTAAAAAAAATGGTAATGCTCAGAAAAGAAATACACTTTCCCACATAACGGTAAAAGTATATTCACCGGAACTTTTTATTTCACAGAAAGTCTTATAAACAAACAAGGACAACTGTGGCAAATATTTTAAACTGATTGTAGTTGTTTTTCCTCATTAGAATTTCACAGAATCTTACAGAGGTGTGAAATGTGACATTTTCCACACAAAACAGGAAAGATGGATATTTAATATATCTTCTATAAGTAACTATAAAATGCATACCGACATGCAGTCTTTCTACATTTTAACCCATATAGTTATTTCACTAAACTGCAGAAGTGTTTAAAGAGTGAGCTATATTTTATTATTGTTTCCATAGATAATGTACATTAATTTTAAATATATATTTCTAATATATTACAGAATGCCTGTACAAACTAATTGTCATTGGGATATATTTAGATGTAATCACGAAAAAAAGTCATTTGAAAAAGCTGTTTTTTCTGATACCAAAGTCTCTGCTTTTCTACAGTTGTTTTTGCTCATTCATTTCAGAACTGTCATTTTCTATAGTAATGGCACAGTAGTTATACTTGTTCTCCATAAAAATGGTAACCCAGTCTAATTTGCACGTTCTTGTCATTTCAAATGTAGTTAACAGAACTGAAGTCACAGGCATGGCCACTGAGAAATAATCTACATTCTTGTGTTTGGGAGAAGCCAAAACTGAGGTTTATGGATGTCAACCTCAAAGCACAAACCAGCATGTTCTACAAATAATCTCAGAACCAAAATCGGGATAAAAAACTATAAGGATGAGAATAATTTATATGTGGATTGCAAAACCTGAAGAACTTCAGTGATCAGCAAGCGGTACCCTTTTCTATCTCTGAGTGATGCACGTATTTGTAATGTGAATGCTCCAAGCAGTAAGTTCCCATATCCACAATCATCACAGGAGCAGTTGCTGAGTTCTTGAAGCAAATAGAATCACTCTATCACATGCTGCATTAGTTTTGAGTCTTCCTCAGTATTACTGCAGCGGTTGATAAGAATGTAGATAAAGCTTCAGGAGACATTAAGAATGGAGGCAATTTTTACCAAAGCCACTGACACAGCTTCAGCTCTGATGGGCGCATCCCAGTGACAGCAAAAGGCAGTATCTGGGTGGTTGCACAGGACACCTTGACATATTTCATATTCAGTTTATGTATTCATGCAGAGAAGGCCATTTTCACATCAGCAATTAATATGAAACATTTTGCTCACCATCTCTGAGAATTCGGTTTTCCTTGTAGAAAAGCAAAGAATTCCCTAGATGCCAAAGTGGAAAACGCTCTCAGTTTACAGGTATGACATATGGAAAAGTAAACAGAAATACTGACTGTGTGACTAAAAGGAGAGTCAGGAACCACAAAAAAGTGTAGGATGGCCACTTCCTATCTGGAAAGGACATCATATGTGATCGAATCAAAAAGGTCTGAAATGTTTATCCTCTCACTCCTCAGGGAACTGTCACACATGACTCTCCTTTAGCAGGAGCTAGACTTCGCTGACTCTGAAAAAACTATTTATTCTACATGAAAGGGGAAAAGATTTTACTGCCATGTTCTGTAGTGTTATGACAAAAATGAGAATAGCCATTCACAGTGTACCTAAGGATGGATGCTTTCATCGGTGGGTTCAAGACCAAGACGGTCATGTCAATCTCAGTTCCTCCAGCTATCAAAACAGAAAGCTTTTCCTTTGTCCCTGTCAGGACACTTGAAACAGACATTATTTCACAGTGCATCAGGAGCAGAACAAGATCTGCTTCTTTGGTCTCTTTACAAACACCACAGCCTTTACCAAGATGCTGAGCCATCTGGTTGTTCCTCTCAGACATCAGGCACTCCTGTTCTCTCTGGACAAACGTCTGATCATCATTAGAATGCTCGATGTCAGAGTGGCAGTCTTTCAAGGTTTGTTTTTAATGGTGAATGGTCAAAATCTCACGTCACCTCCCCCCCACAAGACAGGACGTGTCATTACAGTACATTATCTACAACAATTTAGGACACATACCACCGTTCCTGGTCTGTTTGCACAATGCTTAACTGTCTCTTATTGGCAACAAACCAAAGACATATGCAAATAATTCTGATCAATTCCAGCATGACTTTACAACCCTTTTAAAACCTACAGCTGCTCTTGCTATGTGATGAGATGCAAAGAAAAATAATACTGTGAAGAAGTTTAGTTCTTAACATATATTTCATGAGATCAGAAAACTCTCTTGCCTTTATGGAAGACTGTAAGAGAACAGAACAGCAGGGGACTTCGGTGCAATGAAAGAGAAAAGCTGGATTAATCTACAATTTCCAGTTGTTACCACAACTTTTTTGCTGCATTAACAATAAACCAAAGATTTTGATGTTAAGACCTCTCTGTGCAACAAGTATTATTTTTCCATTCCATTTTTCAAACAGGAATCAAACAACAATACAATTCATTTTTACACGTTACGTACAGTTGAGAACATAAGTGCCTGTCCAGCGCCTTAATCATAAAACCAGACTGAGAGAGCGTACGTATTGACATAGATCATGGCAAAGAAGCTTCATCTAAGCAATTAATCCACATTGAATTTTAGAGGAGACACAAGTGAATGTGGTTTATCTTCTCACATGTGAGCAGGTCCAACATGACATACTTTGCATGGCATTGTTGCTTCCTCTTAAGAGAGGTCTCATGTGTTAGTAAACTGAGACCTGTGAATCTGTGCCCTGCATGTTTTGGGGCTAAATATTTATAGTACAGGTAACTGAAATAGCTACTTCAACAGAAGCAGAATATTGTCTGTCTTTCTTTTTTCTTTCTATTTTTAGTTTATGCCTCATCTTGATTGGCCACACACAATTATGCCAGTTACTGATTTAGATTGGTTAGCTTCTATAGGTGCTGTTATATAAATTGAAATACTCTATACAAAACAGCTTTAATATAAAGCTTCTCATTCTACACTGATAATAAAAAGAAAAATGAGGATAATTAAGTAAACCTAATCTTTTCTAGCCCTCAGCCAAAAGTCTAAGAAACATCATGTCTCTCACAGAAGGCCTTATACATATACAAATGTTCCATCATTCTTGCATTATATGTCTCTTCACTTGTGGTGCTTAACTAATCCTACTCAACCACCAAATTTAAAAAAGAAAAACAGAAATGTCAAATGAATAATATCTTTCCTGAGCTTTGTACCTGGCTAATCCCAAGCACATGTCAACACTGTCATATGATCACATGCCAACTCTGTTCATTCCTTCACATCAGTGCAATAGCGGTACACAAGAAATCTGCTGGGGTATTGTGTTCCTATAGGAGTTTACTTTTACATGAGATATAAACGGAAGATCCTACCCAAACTGGTCATTACCAATCCCAGGGAACTCTTCATCAGAGTAGGTGTGTTAACTTCAGTCTCCTGGCCAAATTCCAGCTCAGGTAATTACATTCAGCCTACCTAATTTCCCACTGCAATTACAAATACAGAGAGATCCTTAATTTCCAGTCCCAAGCCACTGTGCAGTGTTGAATAGCTGCTAAATTTCACCCAGGGTGGCTGCTCTTCAGCAGCGGATAACGCAAGCTGTGTATAAATTGTGACAGTTGTAAAGCATTTTGGAATTGTATGATACGAAAGTGTTACATAGTTAAGACCATTCTAATTGAAATAATTGCCTGCCACTGATTTAAATATCACTTGTAAAACATCTTTAGAAGGAAACCTTCCCGGTGCTGTGAACAAATCAGATAGCAAATATTTAATAAGTCTTAAAAGTATTGGAATTTGAAACTGCATATATGCAAGAGCAAGATTAAAAAACCCAAACCTCTAGCAATCTTTAATGCAGTTTACAAGCGTCTGAGCCATCAGCAGTACGGGATCACTGCTCCAGTGTAAGATTAATGGCACATCCAATCTGTCAAACTTCACACTTACTATTAACATCCCAGCAAAGGCCTTAGACGTGCATAAATGTACCACTGTGTCAAAGCTGTCTATAAAGCAACAATAAGAAAGTTAGCAGACAGCGTTAGACAGGGACCATTTCTAAAGTGGACTACTAGAACTCACATTAAAGTCATATAACATCTCATATAAATTTTCAGTTTCCTCAAAGTCTCTCTCTTGAGTTCCATGTCCAAAACCTAACTAGATTACCACTGAACTGAAAACTGGCTTGCCATTAAATTCAGGATGATCTGACCCCTTAATTCAGAAAAGTGAGGGAAGAAAAAAAAGAATATCCAAGATAACTGAAGCAACATAGGTAAGAATAACTGAAATAAACTGAACAGAAACTAAAACAAGACTAAGGCTTGTAAACCAAGTGTTGGAACCACTCTTATGAAACTAGTACACTAGTTTATTTTTACTAGTTCAGTGCACTACCCTGAGATTGGAGTAAAGTTATATTCTATGCCAACTTACACACAACTTTAGTGCTGCCTTCCTTGTCACTGTTGGACAATGGGGATGTGTTATACCAGACCATAAAGGGTTCCATAAAGAGTAGGTGGAAGAAAATGGAAATCCAACACCGTTTAAGGAAATCAGTGAATAAATTACCAAAACTGTCCGTTTGCCTGCCCCTTTTAATCTTACTGTCGTATTCAAACTATTGGGCATGTAACTGAATATCTCAACTGTACCTGAAGAAATAATGGAGCGTGTCTCTGCAGTAAAACAGAACGGCACTAAACTGATGAGTTTAACCCAGCAGAAAGAGCGGCTGTAAACATGACAAATGCCTGCTATTGATTTCAGGTTTAATTACTCTGTGCAGCACTGACAAAGCCCATCAGATGTTGTTGTGAAGTGTAAATGGAACAAACTACACTTCACTGCCCATAGGAAACTGATGGTGTCTGCAGTTTGCATTGTTTACTTTATCCTCCGTAAACTTCAGCCTTGATCAAATTAACAAGTGCTACTAACCTCCAACAAACTACAATGCACTATGATTTTACAGCAACAGCCTTGGAACAATAGTTCTGCAGCATTTCATTGATAACAAATGTCGGGCTAATAACAGTGTAATGGCAGGTGCTGAACACTCATGTT
>NW_010430960.1:60534-80555 GCF_000710305.1 Buceros rhinoceros silvestris | reverse complement strand
CTGAACCTTACTGTCCAGCACTGCACATCCTCCAACCAGGCTAGGAAGAATTCTCAAGCACTATCTCTTGCATTTCCTCCTATTTTGGGGGAAAAGACAGATTACTCGATATCCTGGTAAAACTTTTAGTTAAAATATACTGCCTAGGCTATCTCAGAAGCCCTGATTTTCACTAATAACAGCAGAACAATAAGATCGGACCGTGTCCAGCACGTTGTAGCTACTGCTCAGAATGTTCTCTGAAATAATTTCCATTTTCTCAGACATGTACATCCCTATTCATTCACCCTTGTAGCTTTTCAGATCTTCCTCCATTCTCCTTCCTTTTCTCTTTTCATGGTGCTTATTTAACATTCTAGCAACCAACAAATACAGCATGCAAGGTCTAAAAAATGAATACAATTTGAACCAACTTATTTTGAAAACCACCCTATTTTTTTGTCTGTATGCAAGACAGTTTCTCGGCTTCCACTATGTTGAGATTGAGTTTGTAACTTTACAAATGAATGCTGTTGCTCATCTTGTTCAAATTTTCTCTTTCTGCGATAAGATTCTACTGTCAGCATAACTATAAACAGCATCACGGGGTACGTCTTCATTGTTTTTAACGTGGGCTTTGTTACAAGTAAACTGTTCAGGAAACAGAAAGCCTAGGAGCCAGTTCGAGTTGCTCAAACACTGACAGGAAAAACATCTTTTGATATTTAGCCTACACAGGAAAAGCAGTAGTTGTTTCTCCTAACTGCTGCTCTGCAGAACCACAGCTCTAAGGTTTTGCCTCAAAGAATGAGCTTAAGACATGTACCCCCATACTATTTACAGAAATGTGAGAACTTCAGACGCAAACGGGATAAGTAATCTGGATAGTCTTACTTCTTTCAAATAGTCAGCAGAGTCTAGAGGACTCAAGAGATGGAAGAAAGAGTGGGATGTGTGCATCTGCAGAGCCAATATATACCAACCCCAACAATTACTGGTAAGCAGATGTTATCTTCCTCATCATGTGCCGCTTTTGAGGGGAATAGCCTGCCACATAACCCCCAGGGCATCTGATGAAGTAAGCAGGAGTGCAGAACTGCTGTCCCAAGGTAAGCATCAACACAAGACGCCAAATCAAGAGATTAGAGCTATGCACAGGTAAGATGAAGAACGAATAATTTCTCAGGAGTGATAGTTATAACTGCTCTTGCAGTATGAAGAACTACGCTGGCCTCAAGGCTGATGCTGGAAGACTTGCATCATCCAAATACAAAGAGTTTAAACAGTTTTTAGTGATATGACTGAGAACAGGAAATATGTTCTTATGGAAAGACTGTGATGTAGATTTGATTTTTTATTTTGAAAGTATAAAATATTTTTAAAATATGATCAAACTATTGGCAGCAAAGTTGCATATTTATTTAGAGAGCTGCAAAGAATATGTGTCACACTGACATGTAGGAAGGGCTGGGCTTGCTCCTAAAGCAGGCTATTTGCAGGTCCAGGTTTCACCTGAAAAAATCCAGTCCTCGATTTGGTGTTATTTGCAGTCAACAAGGAAAAAATTTAGTTTTCACATGAAATCTAGGATTTCTTAAAATACAGTTGGAATGTGGAGTGCACACTTAGACTTGTCCGTTTTCCTGAACTGATACAGCTTTACAGGAGAAATATGGGACAGAAATGGGTCAGAAATCCAATGTTTGAGTCCAAAGTGATGCCTGATACTGATTTTGTCAGCGTGCTCTGCCTGCCAGTGTCATTAAGTGCACACAGACTTATTTGCAATAAGGGATAGTTTCTTTTACTGAGTTAATAATTAACTAAGAGATATCTTGAAGAAAAATTCAACGAAATTTAAAAACCAGTTTGGATCATGTTGTTTTTACCTGTGTTTTGGTCTTTACTATCTGTGAATTTAAACATCTTCAAAGACTGAGCTTGTTATGGCTGAATTTGACTGAGGAGATGATGGAAATCTGGCTGAGTCCCCAGAAATGCCAAGAGCTGAAAAGGTCCCTATCATTTACTGAAAACTTACTTTAAGAACTTGACAGCCTTAGATACATGATTATAGGTCTATGCCTTGTCTATGATGTAGACCAACCCAATTTACCAAGACAAGGTACTTCTAACTTTGCCTTTGAAAAAAAAATCTGGTGTTCTTCCAGCACGTCTTTTATCTATATGGGTAAGGACAATTAAACATTGAGACAACAATCACCATGTAGAGCAGAGGTTTTTATGATACTAAGCTCTGCCTACCACCTAGTAATCACATCTTTTTCCTCAGGTAACAACTAAACCAGGATCTTGCTATTCCAAGAAAGAGCATCTTTTTGAGATAGCACAGATAGTTTTTTCTGTTCTCAGTAATCCTGATACTCAGATTTTTATAGTAAAATCCATATAAAGATACATATAGCTATTAGTAGTTAACTCTGCCACCACAGTCATTGGGATACTAGAGAACCAAGAATCTATATATCAGAATCATTTGAGTGTCCAGCTTGCAGAATTTGGAGAATGGTTGAAGAGATGACTCTACAGCTATTTTACCTGTTCACTGAGATGAAAGATAGAACACTTCTATGATTTTGATATGATGGATGATATTGTTTTTACAGAACAAAGCATTTATTGCATAATTCCAATAGCACGGAGTCTTTGTTTCCTTCAGCACTAGATGTAAAGTGTGAATAAATTACTTCTGGACTGTAAGAACTCAGCAGAAATGTAAAATCTGCCAGATTTCTTCCTCTCATTGCAACAAATCTGATCAGAGTGGCAGGAGAACACTACAGTATATATTTAAAAAATGGTTCTTAGCCTTATTTCATGTTCAAGAAAATACATTATCAGTATTTCAGGGAAATAATTTTCAATTCAATCATTCTTTTAGCTAAAAGTGATGACTATCTCAAAAGTCACTACAGTAAATAGAAAAAATGGAGACCTACTCATGGGCGGGTCTAAAGAGGATCCATACTGATACTGACTGGAAAGTTAAAATTCTACAGAAAAATTCTAGATACAGAGAAAAGTGCTGCTCTTAAGGAAAGGGAAAAGAAAAAACAAGTGAAACCTCTCTCTCGCCAGCAATATTCTAGATTGAATGTATCAATCAAGATTGTGGATATCTCTGCTGCTTTAGAAGACGGGCAATTTAGTCTCTCTATCTTCCCCCATGATCAATGCACTTTTAAAACTGCACTTTCCTCAATTCTTCTGTTTAAGATGATCAGCTTTCTGGACTCCATGGAAGATATATCTTTTCCTCAGTGCAAATTTCCTATTTCCACTCTATAACACTCACTCTATTCATGGTGACTGGATCTAGTATATCATAGTGATGCCAGTGATGATTTTTTTTCTCTTCTCCTTCAGATTTCTTAGTGAATATGTCTAGTAGGTCTCACTACATTTTTTTTTATTTTATCTACGTGACTTTTCCTTATTCTATCTGAAGATAAAATAGTGAAACTCAATAAACTCTATTCCTAAGAAACATTCACTTTATAATAAATTAAAAAATTCAATTTATAACATTCGTTTCACTTTATGAGAAAGTTCACAATAATTGTGGTACTGAGTGAAGTATTCAAACCCACCTTCTCTGTGTATAGTCTTCAAAATTTAAACAGCAATTCATATAGTAAGAACCACCCGATGTTTAAGGTTTAAGATGTACTGGACAGCAGTACATTGTATTGCAGCCAGTTTATTCTGTGTTTATACCCTTGTTACGACAAGATCCCTCGGACATTCCTTCACTCTGTGAATATCCTGGCCTTCCTGGCTGAAATTTGCAATGATAACTGCATTGAGTGATTGAGCTCTTAGAGCACCTTGAATTTGCATCCAAACGTCCTGACTCTTCTCCCGAGCAGAGGTACACTTACCGAGTACTCAAGAACTTGCCACAGAACAGATAATGGGAAGGACAGGATAATCCTTGAGGGGTTTAAGGCGTAAGTATCCTAAAGATACTTATTATTAAGGACAGTTATGATGAGGTTACTTACTCAATGCTAAGAATACTAAGTTAAAGGGTTTTTGTTTTTTTTTTTTTTTTAGAGCTTCACATGAATGTGAATAGTCAGATTGAAAGCAGTAAATTGAAATACCAGAATTGGAGGAGTTAATAAGAGGAAAAGATTCAGAATGGAGTGGTACATGTTCCTGGTCATTTCAGTTTTCAAGTGGCACGGTTCAGCTATTGCAGGTAGCATAGGCAGTCATAGGATGGTTTGGGTTGGAAGGCACCTTTGAAGATCATCTAGTTTCAACCCCTGTTGTAGACAGGGACACCTTCCACTAGACCAGGTTCCTCAAAGCCTCATCTGACATGGACTAAATAAATACTAAACTAAATAATTCCACTGTTCTCTGTTAGAAAGTCTTATCATGCTTGAAACTGAGCGTGCATTAAAGGTGCTGAATGAGCTGAGGGCTAAATAAACAGTAACATAATATTAAAACCTAGTATGAAGTGTTGCCTGGTTGAATTATTTTATTTTCAGTGAAGGCTTGATTAGGAATTTCTGGTTTTGTGAAGCTAAACAATTGGGAATATTTTAAAGACTTAAAAGAGTATTAAAAGGTTATATTAAAAGAGTATTAAGATTGTGTCAACTCCCACAGACGTCTGGGCATATGTTTAAATTAGTGGATACGAGTAATCCTAGTGACCGTGTAGAATTTGAGTTTAAGTGCATAAATCTAAATGACGTTACCAACATGTAATAAAGGAATATTAATCTTGAATATGTGCACACGCACAAACACACATTTATAATAAAAGGGACTTTTTCCAAATGGAAGATATACAATGACAAATTTGCATAAGTTCAAAACAGTCTTTGTTGTCTCATAAAGCGTACACAGAATGAAGACTTACAAATCCAAATCTCTGTCGGGTGTGTGAAATGCCTATGTACCCTGATACATAAGACTCTGTCACTGCCCAAATACAATTTTCTTCCTTTTTTTTTTAAACGAGTCAGTCAGAAAACTCTGATAGCACCATTTCAAATGCAAATAATTCTGTTCCAACTGCCTCTTTACATTAGCTAAATGAAGTCATCAGTAAACAAAATTGGAAGAAATCTTAACACAACTGCTGTAAACAACTTTAAAAGTTTTATATCCCAAAAGATTAGAACTGTTAGAAGACAGTTCAGATTCACTAGAGATGTTCACCACTGATCAAGTTTATAGTAAAAAAAAAAAACAATCTTTCTCAACTTACCCAAACTGATACTGGTCACAGCAAATTATAATCAAAGATAGATTTCTTGGAGGGTGATAACACCATTAGATTTAAGGAATTAAAAATACATGAAACTTTTGAGTTAATGAACAGGGTCCTTAACTGCTCATTTAATTCAAACAGCTGTTTGTTAATGCCCTAAGCAGTGTCATAAACTGTGAAAATACTGTTGAGTGCAAGACACTAGTTAATGCTATAAAGCAACACATGCTCTAATATTAAAAGGATTTAATGGGATTAATAGAGAATAAAACATTAACTCCCTATTATGATGTTTTTAGGACCCAAGGGCAAATTCTGGCTAAAAAGGACTCTGGTTCTAAAAGCACAAAAAGTAAACTATAGCACTGTACAGCAAATCATGGCAATTTTATGCTCCTGAAAAAAAGTGGAACCCTGATAAGATCACATCTGTTCCAATCACAGACTGGATAAAATCACTGTTTACTAAAGTCCTAAATAACTAAATATGTGGAACCCCAACAAGATCCCATCTGTTAAGACTACAATTTGGATAAGGTCCCATTACAAAAATTTCAATATAATAATATATTGACTACAAAATAATGAAAATTTCAGTTTTCTTCAGTTTCATGATTTTTTTCCATAGATAACACATATTGTAAAAAACCTACAACATAATTAACTGGCTTGATAAACATTAATAACTTATCAGGATTTGGATTGTCAATTCAGAAAAGCAATCAAAAACTAGTCTTTGTGTTTAAGCCATATAACCTCAGTTATTTCAAACGCATTTGTACATTTTTTTTTCATTCCTCATGCAATGACAGCTTTTATAGTGTATTTATTTCACATATAAAAACATGTAGAAATGCCAAGGTAACTACTAATTTTTCTGGTTTTCATTTAAAAAAATATTCTTTTAGGAATAAACCCGAATGAATGCAGGCTGAATTTGCCTTTATAGCTATAGCATATTCGAAAATTGTCAGTAGTAGAATATTTTAAAAGTTCATACAGTCTCATTACATAAACAAAATCTATTTCAAGTACCCAACCTTTTGTAAAAATCTCATACTGCAGAAAAGAAGCATTAAGGATTTTGTCTTTTTTCTAAAGACTGAAGGAAGCAAGGTTAAACATTATCCGAAACATTATGAGTTGCTTTAGAGGGTAGTAGAAAAAATTGAATGTACTTCTGTCCTTTTAAATTGAAAAAAACCTCCAATCCTAGCAATATCTTCTAAGCAATATAATTACAATTCTTCAGTTAATTCCTGTATTTAGGATTCTTTAAAACATTAATAAATTGCAATAATATTTGCATAGTGAATACCTTCACATGAATATCTCAGATCATGACTTTTAAAAGATGACAGGACCAGAGGGAGCAAAGTCATCATTTTTAATAAAATTGGGCGCTGACAGTCGCCAAAAAGGCACAAAAGATGTGAATTATCATTTCTGCCTTATCAAGAAAACATATACGCAACACTTGGTACTTCAACACAAAATTGCTTAAAACCAGTCACATATCCAGGGAGTAAGAACACTTAACTTATGAAGTACTGGTCTTCAACTTAAGATTGTGTTTAGATTTTCACATATTAGCCCTTTCCATCAAAATATAGCAATTATTTGTAGAGTGAGGAAGAAGAAACAAACAAACAAAAAAACTATTTAAGAAATAGAGTTTTACACTTTCAGACAAATTCAAATATTTGAAATGTGAAACAAAGTATATTGAAAAATCCAGTTTGTCCCAGCAGAGATTTCACTTTGAGATATACGCTGCTGGGTGGGGGGTTTTTTGTTTAACTCTGAGAACATACAAAGCAAAAGAATGTTCCTGAATGTTTATACTAGATTCCATTTGCATTAAAAAGCTCTATTTCCCTGACCTGGTCTGGCTGATCTTTTATCTTGGACATGTGTGTTCTTTCCTATAGACTTTCTTTTCCATGTAAAATAAACATTTAAAAGATCCCTCCTGACTCTGTTCCACCTTTCTTTTGTGTAGCATGTTTGCAAGGCAGCTACTCCAGAGCCTGAGGTATTGCACTGCAGACAGAGGCTTGTACTAAATCACAGAAACGTTTTGGTTGGAAGAGACCGTTAAGATCACTGAGTACAACCGTTCACCCTGCACTGCCAGAGTCCCTAAGCCACGTCCCTCAGCACCACACCTACACGTCTGTTAAATAATACCTCCAGGGATGGGGACTCCACCACCTCCCTGGGCAGCCTGTTCCAACGCTTCACAACCCTCTGTGTGCAGAGATTTTTCTCAATGTCTAACCCAAACCTCCCCTGGCACAACTTGAGGCCTCGTATCCCCTCGTCCTACTGCTTGTTACTTGGGCGAAGAGACTTATCTCTACCTCACTACAACCTCCTTTCAAGTAGTTGTAGTGTGACAAAGTATCCACTCAACCTCCTTTTCTCCAGACTAAACAACCCCAGTTCCCTTAGTTGCTCCTCATAGGACGTGTTTTCTAGATCCTTCACCAGCTTTGTTGCCCTTCTCTGAACACGCTCCAGCACCTCAATGTCCTTCTCGTAGTGAGGGGTCCAAAACTGAACACAATATTCAAGGTGTGGCCTCACCAGTGACAAGTACAGGGGGACAATCGCTTCCCTTCTCCTGCTGGGCACGCTATTGCTGATACAAGCCAGGATGCTGTTGGCCACCTTGGTGCAATGGCACAGAAGTAAGGTACTAAGGCCGGATGATTTTGCAGATTTTCTGTTGAGAAAATTCTGCTACTAAGGAGACCACCTGACGCAACTGCCTTCACAGTGCTCGCTGCTCAGAAGACAGGACAAGAAAAGAAATGTCTCACTGGTTATACTACGATTTCCCTCTAGCCTAGTATTCCTGGCGGCAAGAGATGTTATTTATGAGAGCACATGAGTTTTACTCCTTACGTGAAGTGTTACCCCACTGCCATTCCCATCCACAACCACTGGATTAGGAATGGGGAGAGAGTATGGTACATTCATGCTACTCCCTTTCACATCAGTTTATGGAACTGCTGTCCACAAACTTGCTTAATAATCCCTTTTGGAACAGATAGTGCTCTCTTTCCACAGACTCCTGTTCATGGAGAAGTTTACTACAGACTGTTTAAAAAAATGCTTTTTAAAGTCTTAATTTTAAAACTATCCCCTTTAGTTTTGGTAACTGGTACCTGGTTCTAGTGTTGCAAGATACGTGAGTAACAGTTCAATGACGTTATTCAACACTTTTATGGTTTTGTCAATGAGACACCTACCACAGTTATTTCCAAAAAAAGTTCTAGAGTCTTATTCAAATGTGATTTTAGAAGACAGTGAGGTTTGCACCACTCTGCAAGAAGCACCGCTGCAGAAACTTGAGATGATGCTATATCTCAATTTTCTAGGGGCTGAAAACATGAAAATGAAAGGTGGTCTTTTGAGAACTAGCTACCTGGCCATCTGAGGGATTTAGGGATAAGGACAAAATACCATCTTGGAGAAAGAGTTTAAACTGTGGATTTTGTTTTGCATCTCTGGGGACTAGAACAGTTGAATTATAACTTTCCTTAGCACGAATGATAAACACCCTATCATAGGTGAGAAGTGGTAGATAAATAGATGACTGCTAAGTTTAAGTAAGATGAAAAATTATGTGAGATTGTTTTGTAGAAGACTTGAGATACAGAGAAGAAAGAGAATAAAAGGAGAAAAACGCTTTTCCTCTAGGTAAATTTGTTCTAACAGGAAAAATTATTTAATCTCAAATTCAGGAGACCTCATCTCTGCCTCATCTTCTGCAGAAGCTATCTGATGAAAAAAAAACAACAAACCAAACTGTAATGGAAAGAATTAGAAACAAGCACATACAGTAAACAACTGCATTAAATTTCAGAGAAGTATGGAGTGGAAAACTTAAGTCTATTTTCTAGGCATAAATTTAACAAACCATCCTCACTTACAGAATTCTTAGGAAGGGAAAGACACAGAGCAGATTCAAAGACACAAATAATTCTTAAAAAGGCAGAGCTAGTACGGATACATTCAAAAGTTACCCAGACCTGAAGCCTGTACAGTTTGGATTACTGGACCAGAAGATGTCATTCCACAGAGGACTCGCAATACCCAAGTCTGAGGACCATTTGAAATGGTGTAATTAGAAAAAATTTCTGGCTACTTTTTCTTCATTCAAACTTCACTTGAGAGACTGAAAATTATTTGTAAGCACTGAATTCAAGTTAAAGGTGACAGGTCCACAGCACTAGCCCACGTGCATAAATAAAAACAATCTTTGTAGTATTAACTCACTTGTGGGTATTGTTACCTACAGCACTTTCACCAAAGAGATTTCAGAAATTAAAGTGACAGCAAACAGTCCAAGATTAAAGTATCACTGAAGCAAGGTTTTAATCAACACCCATAAGGAAACTTCTTCCTCCTCAGAGCCCAAGGTTTCTCTTGAAAGACTTATGACTGATCAGGGACAATTACTGAATGTCTTACTAACATTATATTTTGCACCTAAACCACATACAATAAATCAACCCTGTCAAAGCTGGAGGTTTGAATTGACAACTTGATGGTAACCTTGAACCTTGTGCTTCTGGATCATCTGGTAGAAGAAATGACAAGACTAAAACCTCAGAATCATTAAACCAATTTGAAGCAAACAGAGTCCTATTAACTAAGCATTTTGATGATCTCCTGTAGGGGATGTAACAGTAAGAAAGAAATACATACAAGCACATGACTTCAGCAGAGGCTTGCGAGTTTGCTGGGAACCAGATCCTTAGCAGAGAACGGAAGAAATTTGCCTTTCTGACAAGATTTGAGATATTCCTTATTTTCAGAAATCTAAATAAAAATGTCCTTTATAATCTGTCCACTTAAGCAACTTACGCTTTTCTCAAATTGTCAAATAAAATAAGGTAGTAACAATGGAGCAAATACAAGATGAGTTATGCAATAAGGACCACCCTTAGAACCAAATCACTTTTTCTAACACTGCCCCAAAATTATTTAGACAGTATCTGTCACATAAGAATTTTTTTATCCTCCCTTTTAGCCAAGATTCCCAGGCATGTGCCTTACAGTCTTACTTCTTTGTCTATCACGGTTTAAAACACATTAATAGCCCTATTCAGACAGACAAAAGCAATATTCCCACTGCCTGCTATTTGCCCAAGAAACATTGTTTTCATCTGCGAACAAAGACTCTTTCATGAAATCTTGGCACCTAGTACTGCCTGTGCTAATACTGGAATCATGCAGCTTATCTGCAAGAATTCCATGATGCACGTTGCATGGTAAGGGCTGTACATTAATCAACCCCGCCCATAGTTTCTTGCAGAAATCAAGTATTTGGGGTTTGTTAGACCACTATATGACCTCAGATACGACCAGGCAAAAATAAAGTATAAAACAACCTTATCCCAGCAAAGCGCAGCATGAAATGGTTGGTAACAGAATTGTAAACGCAGTTCCAAAAAGGGAAAATATCAAATGCACAATATCAGTATCTATCTGAAACTTCCATCGTGTTCTTAACTTCCACCCCAGGACACTCAACTAGAATATAACTAATTTTTGAGGCTTGTGGATAAGATCAAAGAAGCACTTGTCCTGCCAGAGTAAGATTCTAGCAAATCAAGCTATCTGTTTGATTAAGGTTCTTCATTTACACCTCTTTCTGATTATGCCGTCAATAAATACAAATGAACCCTAAAAG
The DNA here is from genome assembly GCF_000710305.1 of Buceros rhinoceros silvestris. NCBI lineage: Eukaryota > Metazoa > Chordata > Aves > Bucerotiformes > Bucerotidae > Buceros > Buceros rhinoceros. The sequence continues at coordinate 69,615 of NW_010430960.1, read as the reverse complement.
GTAGATTGGGCGCCCAATGTTCCATCTTCCCTCTAGCATATTTGAAGATAGCATTGTATATGTGTTTTCCTTCCCTTGTATATTTCCTTTCCCATCGTATATTTCCTTCCCTTGCTTCTTTTCTGTACTGATAGTTCTTTGGCACTAATAGAAATGCAAAATTGTATTTAAAGGTTTGGGAGGGTTTTTTTCAGGTAGGCAGCCTGATTTTCACTGATATATAGCAACTAGCACAAGTGCATAGGGAAAGGGTCTTTCATCAGACCTTCAATGTTCATTACGTTTCCTAATCCTTTCTTTGTAAATCACAACCTCCTTTATTACAAGACTTCAAAAATCATATAGCTTGAGAAACAATGAGTATAAAAATTCTGTATTAACACAAAAGTAATTTTCCTGTCCCCAGTAGTTCACTACAATCTATCAAGATACCTAAAATGACAGGAATTGGATAGATATCAGAAGGGCTCAATTTATATGGCACCTCCTTAACACTTTGGTAATTTTAATAACAATACATACAACTAAATTCTTGCAACAGGCCAAAGAAAACAAGATCAGAGTAAGAAGAAATTTGTCTTGACTTCTGATTCTGCATTTTACACCTTGTGGAAGAGGTGATTCATACCTATTCTGAGAAAACTAAGAGAAAAACCTAGGGCGAGTACTCATGGTACATTGAGATAATGGCCATGGACTCAATGACTGCACAGATACAAGTGCTACTTGAAGCACTTGAACAAGCATTATTCAGGTAGCTGCCAGAAAAGTTTTGTGATTCTCTAGCTGCCCAAAAAGTCTTGTGTTCTGTGATTCTCTAGGAATTTCCCACATATGGGCATAGCTATGATTTATCGACTTTTTAAAGAGTGGTTGAAAGAGCACTTAGCATTTGTGAGAATATTCATAATGTTTAACTTTGTAATACAGAACTTGAGCCTCTTTGAAATGCTCCCGTAATCCATGAAAAGAATGGACTCCTTCAAAAGGCTACTAAGAACAGCAGTATAATTATTTGCTTGGAAACTCTTGAGACTCTTGATAAAAAGTGATGAACTATTCCTCACTCCCCATCCTAAGGACTGGAAGTATCTCCGCACATGCCCAAACCCCACCTGATTCTGGGTGCATATCCTGTTGCTCAGAATTTTAAAGAAGTTACCTTCTACACTCTGTGACAACCCATTGAATAGCTGCAATCTAATTGTAAGAACACAAAATTACATATATTACCATATGTTTTCTGTAGTTTTTTACAACAGTTTTCTTCAGCTATCACTACTGCTAGCATTTTAACACAGAGCCTCCATTTCTTACCATGAGTAAGTAAAAAAAATGGAAGGTAAAACCAAATTAGTGAAAGGATGGTATAGATGTGACAAGACATTTCCAGCAAAAATTATATCAAAGCTTAAGTTCAACATACACTAACAAACAACAGATAATTCAATATATTTTACATTGATGGATTTAGTACAAGTTAGAAGACATTATAGCATTTTTAAGAAGAAAAAGTAACACAATTTCTTGCACATCAAAGATAAAAAGCACTCTTAACTAAATACGGGTTACTTCCTAACAACTGAAGTGGTACCAAGAGCCGGAACCATCTTCAAGTAGCCATTTACACATCTTTCACATCAGGACAATTGTAGGTGCTCTTTTTCTCCCCTCACTCAAGCATTCTTTTGATATTTTAAAAAATAATTCAAACTAAAAGTTTAATAAATTAAAATTACAATCCAGAACTTGTTAGAAAGTATTCTTTCATGTTTGTGTAGTATCTAATTTTTAAGTTTAATTTTTGCTTCATAGTATTCAAGATGTACATGCAAAGAAAGGTGAAGAGAGAGATGAATCATAATAGTCATTAATTTTGTCACTAAACAATGAGGCATAGCCTCCCAGTTTTTAATGCTTCTGTCAAGATAGAGTATTAGTATTAAACCTTGTCTTCATATGTATACTGTGTTTCCACATTCATTTGTATTAAAAATAGTGTCAAAAGTGGTTACAAAGAGAAAGCTAAAGACCAAAAAAATTCTCATTAAGATAGCTTAAGCTCCATATCCAGAACTCTAGGTAAAGATAAATGTTTGTCTTTACTATAAATATTTCCTACTCTTGTGGCATCCATAAGCTCATCACCGAGAACCTGGAAATGATCTGTGATGGTCTTCTGTAAAGTAACAAACATTTTTTTTTAATTTGGCTATGTTTTCAAAGGAATAACAAATCTCAAAAATATCAAGAGAGGAATGATCAGATAAGATAGTGAGATAAGTCAAAGTGACTTTAAAATCCATGTCATTAAGTATCACGTCGGGATTAAAAATCAGGATTTCCAGACTTAATAAACTAGTCAGCACTGAGGGACATCTGTCAGTGACACAGAATTAGAGAAATTTCTATATAGAGTAATTTCTATATTTCTATGTTGATACCCTGTTTTCATCTTGTTCACATCTTTTAGGGAAGGCAAACTGAGCCAAACCTTTCTATTCTCAGAAGTGAAGCAAATATTTATTTGCAGGCACTTATGAGCCTTATTCTAAAATGTGGTAAGGGTTCAATGTAGCAAAAAGGAGTGGGAAAATGGAACAAGTTTTTCACCTTTTCAACATGGCAGTCAGCAACGCAATGGAAATATTTAGAAACAACTGAGCAACTAAAGAGACCTACTGCTGCGAGTAACACTCTTCGATACTACGGCGTATAAATATTGATCCCAACAGCACACACCACACTTACCAGTTCCTAACTGACTGAGCAAGACTACTAATAACGTGTTCTTCAAATTCTATTATATTCAGAACTTCAACTCGGGGAAACCAGCTTTCAGTTAATTTTGCCCTACCACAGTCTCATAAATTTACTACCATAGCAAAATAATATTTCTGATGAAAAAAATCACCATTGTTGTACAAGTACATTCACAGGCAGATCAAAAACAAAGCAATAGGAACCTCTTCCCTGACTACGGAAGAAAGAACCAGCAGTACTGAATGCACGGATGTGGCAAGGCAGCCACCTGGAAATTTTAGATGATGTTTTGGGCTTGAGCTCATACAAGTCAGAGTAGAATCTCTCGAATCTCTCACAGTTTTTGAACAAATTATCTTTACCTATTTAGATACAGAGATATTTTATTGGTTAGATGTGAAAGGCAGCATTAACAGCTGATTTTAAGGATGGATATCTTAGAATCTGCTGAGCTAGAAGCAAATATTCTAAAATACTGCTAAGCCAAGAATACAGGTTCCAGTGGTATTTATAGCACCTTTGCTTCTCAGAGTAACAGCAGGGCGATAGGGACATTAAAGTTCTCTCCCGTAGCACTGTTTTGAAAATAATGCAAATCAATTTCAATACAAATGGTAATCTTTATAGATTAAAAATAATAATTTATGTATTTTCAGGTAGTATAGTGTGGCTACATAAAAAAGGAGAGAATATTTTGGAAAGCATGTCTGAGAGAGATGTAGTAAGCGGTTCAAGGCCCTCTCCCCTCCAAGGATCCTGAAAGTTAAATAGTTCTTTTCTCCCCAATAAAAGACTTAACTAAAATAAGCAGTATGAACAAATCTCCAACTGTGAACTAATTAAAGACAATTCCCTTTCATGGTTTTCCCACTAAATGTCATTTGTGATTTTATTTTGCTTTCCCGAGTTTGTCTCACTTTACATATCTGTCTTCTATAAGTTTAAAGCAAAATACTGATTATTTTAAATACTGGTCAATATAAACAAAACCTCTGAAAGATAACATCAATATTTATTAAAAATCTGAAAAAATTAAATTTTTTAACAGTGAAAACCTGTGCAGTCTCATACTAATAATATATTTTTGTTATTGTTTGGCAAAGCTAAAGAAAATAAATAACATAACAAGATGGTAAATCAGAAACCCATTATTTTCATCTTATTTATTTGGAGTTATAGACAGCATAACACGCAAGTGCTTACAATAATTCTCAAGTCAGTCTCTGACACATCTATGCTACTCTAAATGAAGTGAAGTTTTCAACACCTCCAGGTCAATCCAGCGATATGACATTACAAGCATCGAAAATTAACTGATCCAGTTAACGTCCTTGGGGTTCATATCCAATTGCACCCAGTGTGCAGTGCCCTCTGGCATAGGAAAAAGGAAGGCTGTTTTTAAGAGTTATGAATTGACATTTATAAAGATGTAGGAAAAAACAAGGCCCAGGGAGAAGCAATGTGGTCTGAATTCAGTGTTGACCTGTTTTGAGCAGGAGGTTGGACTAGAGACCTCCGAAGGTCTTTTCAAACCTGAACAAGTCCATGATTTTAAGCCTGGAGAGTCACATCCTACTCAACTGCAAAGATGTTTTTAGCACTACCCTGGCAACATGACACCTGCTTAAGACTTGCTTCATGTGCTCCTTATCTGTGGGGGCATAGGTGACATTAAGCGATCTGACAGCCTACCCCCTGCTACTTCACTTCCCAGCAGCCTCACAGTCAGTCTGGTATCCCGTCACCAGAAATGTATTCATGGTGGTGAAAAGTCAGAGACCTTATATCACGTGGCTGGTGAACATGCAACGATCCAATTTTATTCACAACGTAAAAGGCTGGGAATGCAGTATCCTTCCCTACAAACTGACTGACCCTCTCCCTCACTTTGACCACCAAGGCATTACCATAATAAAGAAACGCCACAACCCAATATTGAGCTATGAGGTTACGGTTCAGCTTTCAAAAATTAAACCCATAGTTCTCAATCTTTCTTAAGCCTTCTGGGCAAACTTTCCTAAATTCGAAAGAGCAGCTTTGCTATGCCTTTCCCCAACTGACAGTTAGAACATTTAAAACAGCCTATTGCACCTACCCACAAAGCAAATCTCCATTTTGCTGCAAAACCTTGAAAGCCAATTGGCTCTGCAAACTGCAACTCCTTTCATTTCCATTTAAAAATTAATACCTTGTCTTAATTGCATATGCAAATGTGTAAGACATTCAATAGAGAAACCCCTACCTGACTGACACCAATCACTAAAAATACAGCAGTTTTATACTCTGAAGTACTTTGTCACATCTGTGATAGCACAGAGTGGTCATGCATACATATGTAAAGCAGAAGTATTTAAAAATAATAAAAAATATCTCTCATTAGGGACAGCCAACACTTTTCAGTTCTTACTGATAGTGCCTATATGAGAAATAATTATAGTCAGTGTTATCTTCAAATATTTACACAGTACAATTACACCAATATTTTTAAATTAGCAGAAGCTCTTCATGCTCATTTTCATACACAATGCACTAGATTAGAAAAGAAAACTGAAACAGAAGAGTAAAATACAGCTTTAGAGAAACTCAACCTCCATTCAAAACATAAGCTTACCTACCGCCAGTGCCTCAGCTCCGGAGTGGGTTTACGAGCTGACAATTTGACAGTATTTCTTTGTTATGACTGGCTGAGGACATCCGATTGTCATACAGTAATTCTCAGTAATTAGTACACATAGTAGAAGTAACTCATCTTTTCACAAGAACAATGTTCTTTTGGATAAACAATAGCTTCTGCAACACTGAATTATAGAGGCCATGCTACTAATTTATGGTGGGTTACAATTATACATGTTGTGGGCCACAAGCAGTCTGTGGGCTGTGTAATGAAGGCCAGTAGTTTAAAAACTGATTAGAATTACAAATAATCTGCCAGGTGTTTTCACTGCTGTTATGGAAGACAGCGTTATCTTAGCCTTGAGTCTCAAAAGCCAAGAGGAAAGAAATTATTACGGAAAACTCAATGGTCGGTAAGACGTCAGAAATACCCTTTTCAAAACAAGTATTATTTTAATATCACTAATCAAGATAAAGGTAGCATAGTAGTGGCACTATCACTGATGTTAACCAAAAAAGTCATCACTCCACACCCACATTGTGCTAGTCCTGTAAATTTGATCAACAATCTGGTCCTCTAAGACAATCTACAAAAGATTCGCGGGCACAGAATCAAATGAGAGTAAGAATAATTATAAAGGACTAGTAGAATAGATAGTTGGATTTATCTGTACTTACATCAAAGGAGCAGAGTTACAACTTTCTATTTCACATCACTATTTGAAAATTTGAAATATTCCTTTTAAATAAATTCAGAATAAACCAAAGAAGCTTCCAAGGTTCTTTAAGTTTCTTCCCTCTAGAATTTTAATGCAGAGTTTTAGACCTACCAAGAAGAAGCAATTGTAGTAATAGAGGAAGTGGTTATCTGTGATGGATAGCCAACCAACGACCTTACAATAAATGAAACCTAACCGCTAGATCTCAGGTGTCCAGCTATTAAAAAATGAAAATATTATTTAAATAAGATGTAATAAACTGTCTTGGGTTCGATGGGCAAAAAATAGTGTTGGATAACAGCCATATTTTCATTTAGGAATGGCTGTGCTGATGTAAGCAACATCATTTGCTCTTTTGCCACAGCTTTAAGCAGTCCTGGATTAGAAGAGGTTTCAGACAAAATAGGTCAGAACACAGGATATAAAAATATAATCAGGCAGTCAGAGTGAGAAAAAAAGAAATCTCACTATTGTGGATTTAAAAGAGTGGTGTTAAGTTTTTCCAGTGTTAAACCTAAAGAGCTTTCTGTGACTGTACATATCATACAGGTAGAAGGTTCCAAAGACTAACTGTCCTGGAAAGTCCACTGCCTGTATACACACACCGATGTTAGGGATATATAAATGATAATATCTGCTGCATGATTAAATTATTTATGAATTTTAAATATATTAAAATATTCAGACCAAGTGATCTGATACGAAACATGTCTGTGATTAAATCACTAAGGGAAGGTAACGGCTGTGCTCAAGTGGCAAATGTAACTGTTTTCAGGAATACCATATAGGGAACACATAAAAAACCCCTCCAAAAACATAGAAAACAAACTATATAAGGAACATTAACTGGATATAAAGTATCCAAAATGTCAAAACCACACCACCACTCATCAGTTCAGGATAAAACCATTTTGCTGTCATTCAGTACGGATGTAGGTTATTAAATTTCAGCTGTTAAGGAACAATAAGTAGGGATGGGTTAGCCTACAGCTTTCCTGGGAGCATACATTAACGCTGTACGTTCCCAGGGTTATGAAACAGATCAAATAACAGTACATTCAAGTTCACATTTAACATGAGAGTAAATACACTTAGGTGTAAAATGTGACTTTGAGTCAACTTCTTTTTATTTTTAATTACATATAGCAAGCAATTACAAGTTGTGCACTAAAATGTCCTTATTGAATGGATAGTAAATTTAAAATTTCAAGTTTACTGCACATATTTCTTTTTTCTACTTATAAATCCCTTAAAATTCATCCAAGATGAATACCAAAGTTTTGTCACCTGAAACTATTCTGTGATATTTAGATTTATCAAATAAATTAACGCTAAAATTTTTGTTCAGGTTGATGGTGTGCGGAATTCCATGATCTACTGTTGTAAATTTATAATATATGTGTAGGTTTCTACTACAGTTGGTAGTCTCCAAATTTATAATTCAGCTGGATTAAATCTCATTACAGGGCTACAGTCTAAATCACTACTACATTTGAAATAAATATCTTAAAAACATTAAAACATATGGTGACCATTTGTGCCAAATTGAGGAAGTTTTTTAATATTATAGTTTGGATTTTTAGGCAAATATTTCCCTTTATTTTGTGACAGGTCTTTTAATCCAGCATGTTTTTAAAAAATAAGTATTGTCCTGTCCAGTGCAGAAGAATCACTACGCAGTAGTGCTTTTCTAAACCTTACTGCAGCAAAGCAACTGCGTTTGTGAAAACCGAAGTGTGAAAAGGTCTTGGGAATGATAAGAAGGGAAGGGAGTATCAGTACATGTTTCTGCTTAAGGGTAACTAGATGGTGATCTTGGAAGAGCAACACCCTTCAGCTTCATTTGGGGAACTCCTTGTGCTTTTAATGATGTTTTTAAGATCAAGTAACTAGATCTAGATAAACACAATGTGCAAAATATTTAAGAAATCAGGAAAAATTCAACTGCTTAAACCCCAAAATTCTGCTGAAGATAATAAGGTTGCATAGGTTTTGGAGAGGGGAGATATTGTCTTCCTATTCTAAAATAGTTAAAGGTATTGGGAAAAAATGAAGGGAGACAAAGCCGTGAAAGAGGTATCACAGTCCTTATCTTCTGTTAAGTACTCTATAAATGACTTTATCTATGTGAGGCTTACTGTAGATTAAGTTAAAAATCAATGTTAAATGACAAATGCTTATAAAAAAGTCTTTACCGCATATGGGTATAAGTTGGATTTTGAACTAATTGGTATATCCATGAAGAATCTAGTTTTCCAGTATTTTCTTGGTGAAGTCAGTGGGAATTTTTAGGTTTTAGTGGGAAAAGAATGAGACTTCAAGCCAATCTTCAGTAACAGAATCCTTTTCTATCATATCTAAGTCATGCTGGGTGAACAGCCCACTTGAGCTTCCATTGATAACCGTATCAGAACCTACATCAGAGGAAGAACCTGTTTATGTTTGTACAACCATTGTAATTCTAAGAGAGAGAACCACCAGTGCAGATCTTTGTACAAACACACTCTGGCACATGCAAAATCTGCTCATGCAGTTCTTTTTACCAAAGTGGGTTCCTAACTTGCAACCAGATCGGATTAGGACCCCTGAAAGAGATGTCCTTTGTACCTGTTGGGCAAACAGTCCTGAGACATTCTTTTGTAGATGCTTTTATGATGTTAGGCAAGAAAGGATGACTGATTTTTTATCTTTAAGATATCCCTTGCTTTTTTGTCCCATTTTATTTGTTTTGTCTACTACCTATATGAAATCTACCATCATAGCAAGCTTCCTGTACAAAATCCCAAATTCCAAAATGGCAAACTCTTTTAATTCTTGTCTGACTACTCTGTACCACTGCCTACTGAAAAATGACATGCTTATTAAAGCACTGTTTACCAGCACTGGAATATCCCTCGTTGACATCCAAAAGGGTTTCCAACTACTTTAATCTCTGACATGACCAAACAGTAATAACAGATTTTAACCACCATCACTCAAAAAAAAA
>NW_010430960.1:57187-60484 GCF_000710305.1 Buceros rhinoceros silvestris | reverse complement strand
TTTTACCCCCCACCACCAAAAAAAAAAAAAAAAAAAGCAACATACCTTAACAAAGAGGGGTGGTATGTTCTAGCTAAAGAGCCAAAGGCTAATAAAATAAATTTAGATAAGATTTAAATAAGAACTTCTATTTCTACTAACAAAGCATAGGTCTGCCCAGCTATTAACACCAAAGCAAAATGTGTATTCAAATCACACCTGTTCGGTTTCTCAAAAGTGCTATTTCAGCTAATTTAACCATTCATTCCTCTTAGGGACACATTTTGCTGGGAAATTTAAGCTACTGAAATCAACCTGAGTAAATCATGCAGTTAACTGATTTTTGATAATAGAAAATTTTGGCTGACTGAAAATGCTTAAAGACTGTGGAAGTACAGACTATCGGCGGATGACTAGACAGTTTCGCATTCATATGTCACATACACAATTCTCAACTAACAAACTTGTTATGATCTAACTACCAACACTGGAACTGCAGTGCTAGAAAACATGACAGATAAATCATTCATCTACATAGATTATTATTTTCCATGAATGAATATAAACAGAATATAGTGGAGGTTTTTTTCCCCTCCCTCCTTAGCAGGCAGACAGGATCATCAAGTAATAAAACCCTAGAACTGTGTTCATTTCTTCATGTCTGCCAGTTTAATTTGTTTTGTACCAAAATAAAATATACTGGCGTACACAATTTATTGAGTTGAAATAACCCTTTGCATTCCTATGGGGTTTATTTGCATTGCAGGAAAAGATATAACCTAAGTTACTGTCTATGACTTAATCAGACAACCTCTTAAAAAGTACGGTCCTATAAATCCTATTATTCCTAGCTCCAACAATTATTACTCTCATTCTTATTTCATGGTCAAAATGGATAGAAAGAGCAGAAAATGGCAACAGTGCAATTTATCAAAACCACTGCTCCCTTCATCGAGAAGAGGGAGACAATTCTGCTGGAGTGGGCTTGCATCTCAGCTCCCAATGCTCTACCTACCTCCTATCCACGTCTTTTAGACATGACGCTCTTATCAGAAGGCCAACAGGATCTCATTTCAGGGCTGGAGGTAAGGACAGGTTTTGAGTCAGCTTTTCTCTTTTCAAAGTATAATAACAAAGCGGTGTGATGGATGTTAAGTTCTACATCAAAGCCACTGTTGGCCCACTACAGGAAGTGTCAGGGAATGGCAGGAGATAATTTCTGTATTTCCAACTCAATAAAGAGGATTTCAGATTTGTATGTTATTAGATACACTAAATTTGGGGGTTATGTGCAACAAATTCAAGCCTTAAACTAGCGATATCAATTTATTAATATAAAATCAGAACATCTCTTCTCCTTCAGACCATAACAAACTAAAAGTCATCACTTGTGACCTTTGGCATGCACCGGCCACAACAAAATACTGTTGTTGCCTTGCTATGCATTTCCACTTTTAGATTCAGTGCAGCTTCTGAATGGTGACCTAATGAAGGGCATGATTTCTCAAAAATATTTTTTTTACACTTACATTGATGAGTCTAGTAAGAGACGACGAACTCTGATAGCCTCATAACAATAAATTTAAGTACATATCTTTTGAAATTCTTTAATGCTACATACTTTTTTTAATCAAAGCTGCATTTCTTCAATATATTTTAAATGGTAATGATTAAATTTAAACGGAAAGACTTCAACCTCTGATCTTTCTCTACTGACTCATGTTCTTCATTAGCTTCTCTTTCAAAAAATAATCCAATATAATTACTACAAGACTTTCTCTACCCCAAACTGATACTTAGTGTGATTGATTTCACTGTCACAAATCCACAAACACAGTTTTGGGGTTGCTTGTTGGACGGCTTACCGAGTTTGGTTGGCCTATACTATCCTATGACGCTAGAGTCATCAAAAAGACTTTCTACAAAATCATTGTGGCCCATTTTTTCACCAATGCATTGCCAGTCGAGCCATTTTGACTTCAAATCCCTCCTTCTCTAATCAGACAGTTTAAAGTGATTGTAACTAAAATTGCTCTATCATACAATGGCAGCTTCAGCTCCGAACTTTCTGTTTTTCTTAACGGGCTTGTGTGAGTTAAGAGTCACAGCACGTAAGATAGCGGTATTCAAAGAAAAGACTGAGTATTATTTCTGGCTGTAGTACGTAAGCCATAGCTATAAAACTGAGATTAGCTTTGCATAGTTCTCTTGTCTTTGACCACAGGGGCAGAATGTAAATCATACAGTAAGGAACTTTTTAGCAGTTTAAGTTATTCTTGCCCTCTGTACAACTTGCCGGGCTTACAATGTTACATTCTGGAAACCACAAATTACCCCACAAATTGATTAAATAATCATTTAGACAAGGTACTGAAAATACAAGGTTCTACACAATTGCACAATGGTCCAGAATTAATTTTGTAATAAAAAGGCAGATGTTTTCAAATCTTTAAAGAATACTTCCTCAATTGGTATAAGACAGGAAGTTACGCCTTTCTACTGAAGATGTCTTAGAAAATTTTTCTTTTCCTTAAAGACAAGTGGTCTAACCATGTTCAATAAATCAGTATTGAGTAACAGAATTACAACTGACAACTATCATGCATCTTATCTACATGTTGAGAAAAGTGAGTAAAAAGAAGCTTCAGATCAAACTACTGACACCAACGTGTCTCCAATTTTCCTAGATCCCTGCTAATCCAGATCATGGATTTAGTATTAAGATAGATGCTTTTTCTGACAGGTGGTCTTTTGATCATAATGATATTTTGATGGTTATTTAAACTTATAAACAGACTCTATAAAATACTGAAAAAGAAGGTTGTTTAGGGACCATTCCTTTCTGGAATCAGATTTTTTTTAATCCACTATAAATGTGAAGGTGCTAAAAAGAAATAAAAAAGGAATTTAGGTTGATAAGGTCTTCGAAAAGTTTTGCAGCTCCTTACTGCAGTACAGACACCAAACCATTCACATGCCAATAAGTTGATGACTCACGAACCTCGATGAAAACTAGATGTTTGTTCATGAACTAATTTACTTTGACAAAATGGAAAGACCTGAAACCTCACTTGGGTGCTAAAAGCATCTGGTTCTTATTAGAAAGGGGTCATGCAGTTTTGAAGTCTGGGAGGAAAAATATACATGTTGGGTCTCGACTGCCCTGGTGAAGTCCCAGTGATTGAAGTGCTGGGGACTGAACGGATCTAATGACTATACCTATGGACTACTCCCTCACCTTGTGTGACAGCCAACACCTTGCAACTAGGAGTGGTAATAACATAGGAGCAGCTATGTTTCAGCTGTGTAACCCAAGGT
>NW_010430960.1:44614-52114 GCF_000710305.1 Buceros rhinoceros silvestris | reverse complement strand
GTGAAGGTGGCAGCCACTTCACGCAATGGACTTACTCAAGGAATTTAGTATCAATTAAACATTTCAAGTATGCACAAGCCTGAAGCTGAACTGAGACACAGTGACTTTGGAAGAAGCCAAAGTAACTCTAGTTACACCATAAACTCCAAGATCAGGAGGAGAAAATCCATTATTTTAACTTCAGAGTTAGAATTAGGATCAAGAATGTGGCAAAGAAGCCTCATAGCATAGCTCCATCATAGTGGTAATTGCACCTTCTCAAGACTGCATTACACATACACCTCATGAAAGGCATACACCAGGTTTCATACAATGAAGGAGACTTTGATATTTGCCATAAATTACTACATTTATGTAACGTCAGAGGCTGTCGCATGGCTTCCTTGCATTGATACATTCTATCAGCAAAAACCAGTTACGTGAATGTCCTTAGAAATAACTAAAGAGAAAAAGACTAACCAAGTTCCAAAAGTCCCCAAGGAGCACGTGTTGATCCTTCTTCATGCAAGCACATGAGGTGAAATTCTCATATGTAGTCCCCCAGTACAATCGGAATACTCAAAAGATCAGTATCTTTCCCTTAAACCAGATGGAGGCTTAGCTACCACAAGCAGCAGTCCTAAAGCACCAGTAAAATTAAGAGACAAGAAAGAATTGTACCTAAATATAAAAATCTTAGTGTTTGCTTTCACTGCACTGGAGACATGGCACGCCTTGCGGGTTGCTTAACAACAGATACAGGATTTTATCAGCTGAGACATCCACCCAGCAGGACAACAAAACCAGTCGAACATTTTTTAACTGATAAGGGTTTGCATACTTAATGTTGTGTACTGTTTTTTGGTTACTTCAATTGAAAATGTAAAAAGTCATTTTATGACCTTATGGCCAAGTATAAATGCTTACTTCACCTCTTTAAGAAAATAAAGCAGCACGGACACTTAGACATTCTAGAACAAACACCAGCTAGCATCTATTACCACATTTTGAAATTCATCACATTATGGGCAAAAAGAAGACATAAGGAAAGATGTGAAAAGGATTCTAGGACTGGAAACTGTATCTTAACAAAATATAATGTTCCATGTCTGAAATTTCTGTTATTTCTTCAGCTCTCAAGCCTACACACAACCTCCTACTATACCATGCAGATGCACTTTCAGGCTTTAATCACGATTTTTCAATATGAGTGTTTTAGACCTTCACTAAATTTTAGATTATGTGAAAACATACTGTGAGATACTTTTTCCTAATTCCCATATCTGTACCAGAAAATGCAAAATATAATTTCTACCAAATTAGAACAGCACCTTGGCAAAAATTCAAAGTATTTTTGAAATATTATGAGTGAAGAAATCATAATCAAAACTGATATACAGTCTTAGAAATAACCTTTGCATTTGTGAAAAGCATAATCAATAATTTTTTTACCTTTAAAAAATACATTTGAGACCATTACAATAGTTCTTATTGATGTGATTCAAAATACAGTGAGGGTTAATTTTCTTTCAATTACTATGAATATGCCTTGTTTTCCAATGAAGAAACATAAAACCATCCTTTAAAATTTCTATTAACCTTCCACTTTTACATCGCTTTGATTTTCACTCAGAGCATCATTACTGTCATGGCACCCAACCTCTAGTTATGGATATTCCTCGGAAGGGAAGGTATATGACTTCCCCATGAGCCAATAAAATCAGTGGGATGGTTATTTGGGTAATACTGCCAGCACTTGCCACAGGACAGCATGTAAGTCGATACGCTAAGGCTACCCAGGAGCGCGGAGTAAGATTCAAAGCCTCTCTTGTAACATGGGAGTCCCACATACCAGAGCAGCACACTGTTGGAAACCACTGAGTCAACTAATTAAAGACAATTTTATAGCCAGACTATTTGCTACACTTACACTGCACACACACAAAACAGCCTAAAGGGAGCAACGGCACTCTAGCTTTTAAAAAAATCCTCTTTTGTCATATATCTTCAAATGTAACTCCTGTGTTTACATGCATACGCTCTAACAAAGCTCCTCAGCAACATTAATATTGATTAACAGTATTTCTGAAAGTAAGAGGTAGAAAATGCTTCGAAGGTGTTAGTGTAGCAAGACTGAAAAGAATGACTAGAAGAAAAGATAACCTAAACAGATGAACAGTAAATGATAAAAGACACCCAGTGGATTTTACATAATACCGTGATGATAAACAGCCCCCTGGATCTAAGTTGGTTTTCCCCCTATATCTTAATTCAGCTTTCAGCAGTACATTATCATATTTCTGTAACAACCCCTTCTGAAACATGCCATTTTGTAGGTTATTTCATTAGTAATACTCTCAATACCTGATGAAACAACATATCATAACCAGCTGTTAGAACCAGACATGGATTTTCTGATATATCATTCCCCAGATGGAAAATCCTTTCCTATAAAAATGAAAGTGCTCATAGAAACATGCTGATTTGTTTTAAAATGAAAAGCATTTAAGTTAAGATAAAAAGATTCTGATCAAACATTTGCAGACTAAATATTTTTAATCATAACTGATTCAAAACTTATTTTAAACATCTATACAAAATTTTCACTTACAATTTTAAGTGTATTCCCCCTCTTTTAAACTTTCTGCACTGTAATATGGAGACAATATTGTCATTCCATTAAAGGAATTTCCAAATGCCTGTTTATACATCTGAGAAATCCTCATTCAGTTTTAGATGAAACATTACTGAATTTGGTGTAATTTTAAGGAATGGTTCTAAAGAAATATCAATTTATTACCATCTCCTTTTTGAGTATCATGCAACAGCCAGGTAAGTTCACAGAAAATCTAGAAGCATTAGTGGTTCGAGCAGAGGACTAGTATTACCTAGTAGAATTAGGGAGTTATGATATTGCTGCTTTTCTGAAACAAAAAGAAAGTCCAAGTATCAGTATATCCATTAGAGCTTTGAGTAGCAGCATTTAATGTGTTTACTACAGGTCTGTATATACATATGTGTGAATTTAAAGATTTGCACATCTGCACTTCAGAAATACATTATCGTGTGTCCAATAGCAAACAGTAATGAGCACAAATTTTCACATTTCAAGAGCATTTTGGTCATTCAAAATGTCTTGCTCAATCTTCAAAACCGCAGTAATCGTTTCTACAGTTACTTTAATTGAAAGTACAATAATCACATTAGCACCAGAAAATAAGAGCAAGCAGGCTTGTTTCGAGGTTAAGAAAACAAGGCACAACATAATCATTCTGAACGTGATCCAACACTCATTATGAACTGTTATGTCAAAGAATTCTTATCGGTGTGTTTAATACAGCACATATCAGCACTGAACCAAATGGCAGTATGATAGTTTGGGGATTGTGCTGTCTCTGTAGAACACGAGGTAATGAGATGCTATGAGAGTAGTTACAAAGAGCACAGTGATAAAATACACCTATAAGGTATTACTTCATCATGGTACACACAAATTTCACACATTTAGTAGCATAAGTGTTAGTAAAACAAAAGTCACACCTTGCATTTAGCTGTGACATTTGTTACTCATTAGTCACCGTCTTAGCACTTGACAGCCCTTTGTCCTGTGAGAAGACAGAATCTAGAGATCTGCAACTCAGTGGCTCACTCTCCAGCTGAATCACACGTGATGTGTGTTCCTGCAAGGACCAGGCATGCAGATTCTTCAGCTTCACATCCTATTCGGTCCTGATGATGAACAGGCAATTTCTACCCCTCAGTGCACTGCAAGAGTCACCCCACAACACTTCTTTGCCTGGATCTGTGCTGAAGCCACTAGTTTCTGATTCAGGTTCTCCCATATCAGGACCATTTTGCAACTCCCTTCCCCTTCATGATGCTGACAACAAGGGTCCCTAATTTTCTCACCAAATTTCTCATCGAGTTTCTGGCCAGTGTATCTCCTGATAAGAAGTTGTTTCATCTCTTTTGTGGATTTAACAGTCCTATCCGGCCTCCAGGAGAGAAGGACTTCTCGCTTGAATAAAGATATCACTATCTATCCCCTTCCCAGCGAGCTTCTCAAACCCTTTTTTCCCTTGGCAAAGTTTCCTTTCCTCTTGATCTTGCTTTCTGCCTTTCACTCACCCTCACAAAATCTACAATTCACAACAAAAAGGACATGTTATTGGACCTTTTCAGAGATCTCAGGCTGGGATTTTCAATCTCACTGGTCTTTCCATGTATTACTAACTACATCATTCTCTTCTGCATTAGGTTTAATGGCTTATACCTGTCCATCTCAAAAAAAAAAAAAAAGCCTCAATCATTGAACCACATTAACTGAAGTCAGAACTTTTACAGAAGTTATTCCAACCAAAATTCAGAATGGAAATTCTTTTTCATTCAGCACTGATTAAAGGAGAAATTTTGTCTTTATCATTCAATACCAAAACAACATAGATGTATTTTTAACCTCAGAACTAATTTATCACAACAAAAGAGCCAAACATGGTATTTAAAAAGGAGTAGTATCCCTGTAAAAAAGTAGCTATCTCTATTTTTTAAAAAACCATGTTCTTATTGTTGCTATTTCCCTTCCTTTCATATCCTGACCACATTTTGTGAAAACCAACAAAAACATTAACTCATTGGAAATAGGAAGTAAAAGTGAATACTAAAAAGAATGTAACTGAGTGGCTTACTTTATCTAAACTATTCTAAACTCACTGAAAAAAAGTATATGATGGGCATAAAATTAAAGAACACAGTATCACAAGTGAATATTTTAATTATTAACACAGCTACAATTTCAAAAATCTTCATCTGGGAATATCTTCCCAAAAGAGAAATATTTTAATATTATCATTTTTCTGTAAAAACAGAGAATTATACATGAAAAATTAGGCACTTATCCATTTTCTTCAGGAAGTTTAAATATGCCAATAATACAGAAAAGAACTTAGAGAATTGTACTCGCATCTGATATCTCTAGAGATGTTATTGTTATTACCACTGTGTATTTTATACTTACAGTTCAAATATCTCCGATTCCTCAGTTACATCTACACAGACTCAGCTCTCATCTGCCTGGTATCAACCACAGCATCTAAAAGCTAGATGAGGGTCTTGTTAAGGAGTAGCTCCTAACAGTTCAGAAACAGCTTTAAGCAAAAGACTGAAGTTTGGCTGCTGCACTCTCAAGATTGCACTCACTGAGCAATATTCTTGTGCTTATAAAGGAATGGCAACTTACTGATGCTCATCTCAGTCAAAATTATCTGAGATTTATTTGTTACTGAGCACTTGGTGAAAAGGAAAAAAAGATTTTCAAGTCAGCAGAAGTGATGTCTTGTCTTTTCTTTCCAAGAGGTATCCACAAATCAAAGCAAAAGAAAACAGAGAAGAGAAAGTACACAACAGCCCTAAGCATTAATGAAAAATTAAAAGTATCAAAGCAAATGAACAGTTTTATAGCTTTCCTAGAATTTCTTCTTTAGTCACAGAAATAAAGAAGTCTCCTGCAGGAAGATAGCAATTTATTCAGCTGGAAATACTCGCGTATGGACAAGGAGATGCTACTTATTCCAAACTTTTGATAAAACTGATATTCTTTTTAGACCTAAAGAGACAGAACGAACCAAATAATTGTTTCCCTCCTCACATTAAGAAACCCAGCTCTGACAATACTCACTTCTGAATCTTTCAGGTTTTGATTTCTTTTCTGTAGTAATTCTCCATATATTTTTTCTTCCTGCTTTAACCTTTTCTCACATTCTGCTAACTCATCTTGGAGATGATTAAGTACCATCTGAACAATTTGCTGCTTAAACATCACAACACCTAGATTTTTCCTTTGAAAGAAAAAATATTGAAAGAAGCAATCAAGATATTCTGCTGTACTGTTTTTTAGTCTTTACTTACAGGTTTAATATTTAATTTTGTAATAGAAAAAATAGTGTCTTCTCACAAATAATGATACCCTTTTAAAAAAACCAAAGAGCTATGTGATGGAGCTTATATGAATGTTGAGGCCACTTAAAGACACTCTGCCTATCAATCCATATCCAATGAGTCTATTGAGATACATAACTTTCACAATGTTAAAAAACAGCTTGCAATTTTAAAACAACTATATAGATAATGGGGTAGTTCACTCCCACTCTGCTCATATAATGATATTCTGAGACACAGAATGAGCCCATGACCATTGTCATATTGGGTAACCACTATTTCATTATTTATTGGGACTGGAAGAGGCAGCTTCAGACCATTTGTGTGATATTCTGTCCCTACCTAGTACTGTTTCTTTAGTCTGTACATATGAAATATGTAAAGTTAAGCAATTTTCATAAGTTTTCACTTTGTACTTACATGCTGCTCTCTCAGGGTCTGTATGTCTGTTACTTTTAGACAAAAGCATATTTAAAAAAAAAAGTATTTCTGATTTTCTGCAAGATAACCTAAACTAGAGCCATGTAGGTAACATAACAGTTGGCCACATAATGAAGATTGTATCACAGGTTGCATACACACAAAAAAAAGGAAGATACAAGTTTAAGCCTGCTTTTACTAATTTTAAGGCTTCATTGTGTAAATTCTATGTTACTTTAACCCTAATTAAAAAAAAAACCCAAATCAAATAGCCTGAGAAAAGGAAAAATCTGTCATGCAGATGTTATACTGACTGGTCAGGAGCCACTTTCGCAGCAAAAGCTGGGACAAATAAACTGTTATCCTTCCTATCGACTAGCTGATACTTGGCAGAACAGATGTATTTAGGAGTTTTGGAATTTAGTTCTAAATTCTGGAGGTTACAAGGTCCTCCTCCCAGACTGTTACGAGATTCTCTGCAGAATAACCGCCCTTTTTGCGGAAAATTAAAGCAGCTAAGGCTGCCTCTGAATCAGTGTCTACAAAAACCGCTGTAAAGAGGGGCTAAGGGATCCATCAGGAATTACATAGCTTCTTTTAACTGAAGCACCCTTCCAGCCTTCCTAATCTCCCCCTTAACTTGCTTCCTGCCCTTGTTTCCTTCTCACTGGAGGTAAGCAACCACATGGGAACTGATGCATATAAATGGTGAGGGCTGCAATACAAGCAGTGATGCTCCTCACGCAAACCTAAAGTTCACAGGATTTGTTCATGACCCTTCTAATTTAATTAGCACTAAACTCCACAGCGATAAAGAAGATTGAGTAAATGTATTTCACATTTATTCTTAACTCCAGATATGAAGACATGCCTTTATGTCTTCCAAAAGTGTAAAAACAGTTTTTCAAAAGTCATTGGTATAAGACAGTTTCTAGATGCAATACCTCTGGCACATCATTTTTCCTTGGCTAGCAGGTTAGGCTAAATTTTGCAGTAGACATCAGTTTTGTAGACAATTTTATTGTGGAAAGAGTATTTATTTCAAAATACTGTTATTTTGATAACATTGTGTCATTGTTTCTATTTCACTCCAGTAGCTATTACTTAGTCTTTGCATTGCATAAATGGTAAGCAATAATAAGTCAAGAGGGTGTTATTCAGGGAAAG
>NW_010430960.1:37383-44556 GCF_000710305.1 Buceros rhinoceros silvestris | reverse complement strand
AGAGGTCAGGAAGTACCTATAAAGGGACAACAGTGAAGACTGAAAGTAGGGACTCTTTTATTTCAAGTTTCTCCACCAGATCAGGCCAGAATTAGCCTTACTACATGCCAAAAAAAAAAAAAAAAAAAAAGGAAATAATAGCCAAGAGTAAAAGTAAAAATACCTAGTCCTTTATTCCATTTTTCTATCAAGTCAGGCAGATATCAGCTCTCTTACAAAAAAAAAAAAATAAGAAAGATCAGTTCAAATAGCTAAGCATATTTAATATTGAACTGTATGCATAACAAAATATAACAGGAAATGCTAGAGCAGACTTTAAGATAGATTGATGAAACGCCATATGATTATTGGAAACATTAATAGAAGGTATATTAGCCCAAAAGAATTTTTTTCTGAGTATTGTCACCATTAATCTTCACTAATGAGAAGCAATAAGCAGTGGAAAAACATCATCCACCCAAAACTCTTCTTCTTTGTTGTCCCTCAAGCACAGAGGCTGAACGCTCTGACAACCAGAAGGCATAAGAATGCTGCCAGTTTTCAGTAAGTCACATGATGGAGAAATTCCCCTGTGCTGTTCCTTCTGTGTTCAGAGACTCGCAAAAATGAATCCTAGCCATTGGGATGCATAATTTGGAAATCAGAGAAGAGTTTTTGGATTTTTTTTTTTTTTTGACTTTACAGTTCTTTCTATTAGATGAGGTCTCTAAAAGGAGGTTCTCAAGAAAAATGCAGTTTTCATTACTATACATTTTAGGTCTAGAAGTTGAAGAATTTGCAAAAAAAATCTTTGAAAGAGAGATGGACTTCTTAGCTATATAGAAACAATGAGTTGTTGGAATGATTTTTCAGTACATCTGTGTTGATATTATAATCAGACTTGAAGAAAAAAAGGGATAACGTGTCACTGAATTGAAACTACTGGCTAGAAAACTGTAGGATCCAAGAAGAGAGTTTCAGTCATGGAAAGATGCCTTCTGTTCTTAAAGTTCAGTACATTGCACTGAACATTGGGGCCCTCTGAATCATTCTGTTTGCATCGAGTTGGAAAAAAAAACAAACAGACTATATCCAGTCCCACATATTCAGCTAAAAAAAATTCCATCCCCCCCCCAGTCAAGAATGTAATGAAATAATCTCTCCAAGATCTCTCAACACCAACAGTACATAAGTGAATGAGATCACAGAAAGGGAGCTGATCACCTCTTCACTATTTAGTCATCTTGTACACTCAACAATCCAAGCTGCTTTCTCTGACACTGCGCAGCGGTTCACCTTTACCCTTGCAGAGTGAGCCTGCTGTGCAATCAGCATGCACAGCCCTCCAAGGCTTGCATGGCCTAGAAGGCAGCCTGCCTTACCAGTCCGACAGAGCCCTCCGAGACTATTTTCAGGACTCAGTCACAGTAAGTGTAGGGTCCACACTTCTCAAACCACAGAAAACACAGAGTGCATGGAATCCTCTATTAATTAAGGATGCAACTGCCCATGAATATTATGAGATTTCCAAAAATAATTCTGATGCCTAAAATTCAATTTGGTAGGCAATTTGTTATGAATAACTTCTATAGATGCATTTAAAACTACAAGCAGCAATCAGACAAAAATATTCTCAAACTATTGATGAGAAGTGCATTATATTTCCTAGAAATAGTACTGTAAAATAATAAAAATCTCTTTAGTAATAAAGTAGAATTACTAAATTACTGTAGTAAAAGTAATAAACTATGCTTTAAAATTCATATAATAGGTAGGTCTTACTGCAAATTGGCGAGAGATTTTTCTGTGTTTTCCATCTGCATTTTCTTCATGTTCCATAGTTCATTTAATTCTTTGAGTTCTTTTTTTAAATTTTCCGTAGTGTGAAAGTGTTCAGCCATTTGACTGGAAACAAATTATTTTTTTTCCTGGCAATTAAAAAAAAAAAAGCATGTAAATTAGGCAGGGCTAGATTTCCAGATACTGTCTTTTAAGCAAATGATTATGGGCAACAAGTCATTAAATTTTATACCCAAAGAGAGAAACTTCTTTCAGAGGGGGCAGCTGAAGCACTTAGTGCAACTGGAAGAATTGCAGTTCTGTAAGAGCACAGCTTGGCGCATCCAGGTATCCAGTCCTCCAACTTGTTGCACAATTCTTCTAGTATACATCCACAAACTCAATATGGCACTTGTATTTTTGTAGTTGCCTGTGTTGTATATGGATGTATGCATGTATGTCATAAAATACATATCTTTTTTTATTTTTGTTCTTGTAGATAAAAGTTTTGCAAACAAGCACTGGCTGGCACAGCAAAAACTTTATTATCGATTGTGAAAAGTAACAAATTTTGTACATGATCTAAGTCTGGGTCTATTTATTCCAGTGTATGCATCCAGTCACAGCACCTTAACTTTTCTTACTAGGTCACCAAGGTATTCACAAAATGTAATACTGTTTTAGGCAGATACCTAAAAAACTTGAGTTTCAGGAAAAATCAGTAGTTTTAGTTGCCATTCTTCAGGGAGAATATGGCTTACTCCTTACCTCTGAAAAGTGGCATTTCGAATTTAGTTGCCTAAACAGAGTTGTCCTCTTTTAGATGTCAAGTTTTTCATGAACATAGCTGTCCGGTCCTCCAGACAGTGGAGGATTAAAGCACAGAAGATGACTCCTGAACTCCTGCCTACTTTCTTCACCCACATGTACACAACTCAAAAAGGTGCTGACTTTAAGTTGCTGAAAACCTTTACCTTAAAAAGCGTTTTCACTAAACTTCCCGTTCTATGGAAGACAGATGAAGTGACTGACAGTCACAGGACCCAAAAAACGATAGGAATCCATGACTACCTTTTAAGAACCACATTATCTGGTAAAGAAAGCTACAGCTTCCCCACAATGAACAAGGTAAACACAAAGCACCGCAGCCGTTCAATAGCGCTAAACAGGTAGAAGCCTTCTTTTGGGGTGATACTTCTAAAGCAGTCTTGCTGCATTAGTCTTTGCAACCCATAGTAATGGGTTGTGGGTAGCTGTGTAAGTAGGTGCAATTGAGAGGGAGGAAAATAGCTTTTGATTGTCCTTGTGTATACATACACAATTTAAGTGCACACATCTATAAATACCACATTTCAGAAGCCCACAATTCAGTAAGCAAAGAACAGTAGGTAAATAAAGATCAATAGTCTTTAATTTTCTTCTTCAGATATGGCCTCTAAAACACACCTGTAAAAAAACACAAGGAATCAAAGCATTTGTAACAGATGTTAGCCTGGATATGAAGGTGTGCAAGGTACCACAAGAACATGACACTTTTAAAGCCTCTGTTATCTGTGGAAGTGTAATATGTATCTGTATAGGATTAGATAGAAATTTCAGGTTTCTTGCAGGAACATAGAATCATAGTCTCAAACCTCTGAGGAAAAGTCAGATTAGATTTAGGCTCAGTACCAGGAGAACTTGGAGAAATGTGGTAGCCCTTGATATACAGGATGTCTGTATGAACGTGCTGGCCTTAAACTTTACATATAATGAAATTTGAGATGATTAAGATATCAGGGCAAGATATAAATATGTACACAAATAAGCCATGACATGTTTTTTTGCCAAAGTGTCAGGTTCACATATGAGCTGTGTTAGAACAGAAGTGCCAATGAAAGAATATTTTTCTTTACTTCCAGCACTTTTTTCAGGACTTTTTAATGAAGACAGACAAAACCTCAAAATGTTGGCTTCAAGCATAGGGAATACAAGCCATTGAGTCAGTGCAATCTGGTACCTGTTATAGAAGGCAGAGGATTTGCAATCAGGTTTTAGAAGAAACAAACAAAATCAGAGAGTCTACATTCTATGACCCGAGTATCGATAGACTGAATTTCTGCTCCTTATGGCTTGCTGTAGTGCGTAACAGGGCAGCATCCTACCTAAGCTGAATGCATCCCTTGGCACTTGGTCATTCAGCTGTTCAATACATGAAGAGCATCCTCCATTCTTCTCAGTTGCTGAACAAAACTACAGGTGTATTATGGGTTAGAATATACATACCTAGCTTTTAGACATTTAAATGTAGCAGACTGATCTAAGTCCCTTCAAATTCAATAGTGAGGTGCAAAAGACTCCAGGATGTGATTCATTTCATCCTAAAATAGGTAAACTATGAAGAATCATGTGAATTCCTTGATTGGTTGGAAGTTGGAGACTCTGTATTACTCCTGTACTAATGTTATGGAGTCATAGCTTAAATGATGCCATGGAAGAAATGGCTACACACTGAACAAGTTTTAAACAAGCCAATGTCTTAATCATGAGACAGCCCTAAAATCTCTGAATATAACTTCAGACAACTTTTCCTTAAAAGTAATCTAACATGATTAACATAATATAGTGCAACCCTGCACAGTTAGAAATACGAGATATTGTTAACAATAATTCAGCCCCTTTTATAAAGTCTCCCTTTCGCAGAACTTGAATTGTTGCAACCAAGGAACTGTACCAGGCTCTAAGAACACAACATTTAAGGTACTCAGGTATTGTTACTAGTGCAGAGCTCTACAGATCTCATAAAACAGGCTTTGTAAATCGTTTTATTTCGCTTACTCAGAACACTCTTCTAATACTCCTTCAGAACATCAGCTCAAATATTGTTCGAGTAACTAACGGGCACAGTTATTTACAGTTACCAGGAAAGGCAGCATTAAAAATAATAATCAGAAATTAAATAAATGCACTGATAAACCCTGTAGAATTACTGATGATCTGTGTACTGACTCATCAGTCACTTCCACGTGTTCTAAGACCTATTGGTATATCTGCAGTTTGGTAGAGCACAATCTTTAGCAGAAAAGGATGTATAAACTGTCTTTTCTGCCAAATTTAGAAAACTGTGTGAATCGATAAATTCTCCAATGCTTAATTTAAGACTCTGTCATACACAGGAAGCCTCAGATTTTATCAATAGAAATTACCGGATTCATGAAAGCCACTCTGAACAACAGAAAAGCTTTTCTTTTTTTTTTTGTAAATCTATATTACAGCAAAGATGAGTCATATCTAACTGAAGTTTATACAAATGAAAGAATAATAAAAATGAACAGAATCTTAGAAAGAAGATGTTTGTTTCTTCTACTGCTTATAACCGTGTTTATATAAAGCACAGTCTTCAGTAATGAAATTCCGTAATCCCCTTTGGTGGATTTTACAGTTTCGTAACTGATACAGCAGATATAAGCCATCATTTACAAAAAGATGCCATCTGCTGAGCAAACATGCAATCAGCAGGCACTTCCTATTATACCAGAATCTTTTTCGTCCTTTATTGATTTTTCTCCTTTGTATTTCTAAAACCCCTCAAGCAATCTGAGCCAGCGTAGCAAATGAAGAAAGCAAAGGACTTCTCAATGACCCCAATATCAATTCTGCTTTCTACTTTACGCTGTCTCAAGGCTATGGACCTCATGGGTTAGTTCAAGCAAGAGACAGAAAATAGTACATACACTATGTCTGTATACAGGCAACCGTGTAGAAATGACAGCCTAACCTTTATGGTTAAACATACTTCAAGAAAGCCATACAAGCATTAAATTATTCACCTGTATATCATTTAACTGTTGCTGCATAGTACTTCTTTTTCGTTCCAGTTGTTGTTCAGTTTGCTTCTGCTGTTTGTCTAGCTCTTGTACTCTCTGATCCAAGTAGGACAGCTTCTGGAGAGTTTATGTATAAACACACGTGTTAGTATTCAAAGGTTATTGTCCTACATTCTATAGAAATCAGAACCTGTATTAGTTATTAAATAGTTCAACAATTACCATTCTTAAGCTTGTTTGTTTTCCCTTCCATATCCATTTTTGCATCATATAGGCCTATATACCCTTTGCCTCGAATGAAAAAATGACATTTAAAAAAGAAAATATCTTTTCTACTTTATACAGTGTTTATCATCTTACAGCAATAAATTAGTGCTTACTCTGCTCCCCGCTCCACTTCTTTACTTTCTGTCTGCTGAGGAAGTTAAATATAAAGTTCTGAAATCGAAATGTATTTTGGAATAGCTTCCATGGATTTTGTATAAAGACCAAAATAAATATTTACTTATTATCACTAACTCCTGAAAAATACAGCTGAGGACAGCTAGCAAGAGGAAGATGATGATGGGAAAGAAAATAAAACATCGGGATATCTAATTTTTTTATTTTTCCATGAATCCACTCTATTATTAATTAGCATCAAGAAAAACATGAGTTCTTGTCTATTGTATTAAATTTACTTGCATAATTAGTGAGCAAATATTAAATGACAATTAATACAAGTAATAAGGAAAATACTACATTACTAAAAATGCTTATATAAGTTTTATAATAGTTTTGTTATTCAAAGTTTTAAATTCCATCAGACTATATAACAAAGAATATTAAACCACGTATTGTTTCCACTCTCAAACAATCATTTTAACCTTTAATCCACGAGAAAGTTCTTCCTTGAAATCCCCAATATATTTGTATATCACTCACATGCAGATCCACTCGTGCAAACTCTGTTTCCAGGCTTTTAAAACAGAAGCAAATGCACACTCTAGACGGTGATGTATAACTTGCACCACACCTCTCTAGGTTTCCCAGAAACTAATGATGTGATCTTTGTCACATTGTTTCTACTTAGTTTTAGCTGGGGAAGGGCTAACAACATTAGTCACTGCCATTAATGCATTGTTTTGAAAATACTGTTAGCTATTAGAGGAATCTTTTTAAAAAATTTTTCACTTTGACTTATTAAACCTGCATCAAAAATAAACTATCACATAATTCATTATCCAAACTCAAACTATTCAACATCCTCCACCTCTCCTCCAAAAAACAGTGAAGTATTGCTACGTGCAGACTATGTCAAGAGTCCTTCAAAGAGAATAACAGTAAAAACCTGGAGAAGACAATCTCCCACGACAAGCTATTTACTAGTAGTCAGATAACAGAACTAGGAACCTGCACACTGATTCAGCAACAAAAAACTTCCTGCCAAGTCAGGAGAAATCCTTGTATCTGGGCTTTGAGCAAAAATTAAAAATCCTGTATCTAAACTGAATAGGCTCAGAAGACATTGATCTTGAGCGATTGTAAGAATTTTCCACAACAAGTATATGGCTTATTGAAAATGCCTTGCTGTAATTCTGGAGATAAACCATCAGTAGCTTGCTTTCCC
>NW_010430960.1:32173-37298 GCF_000710305.1 Buceros rhinoceros silvestris | reverse complement strand
CCCCCCCCCCTATTGATTTGGAAAGAGAAACGAATGCATTTGGCTTTTTCTTTCCTGGCAGTAAGGTCCAGTGAAAATACCCTCTTTCAGACACTTAAGAAATAATTACTTCTTTCACACTGATTATTGTATTTTCAATTCTGGTCCTTAAGATACTTGTATCCTCTGCAAAAAAAAAAAAAAAGGAAGCTTAAAATACCTTCCCTAGATTGTAAAACTGCTCATTACAGAGAAGAACATGTTCCCACCTATTTGTGCAGTGTAGGGCAGCTCACATTTGGAAGGATTCATTTGCAAGGATTTGCACAAATTTCATGGTGGAATACAGAACAAAGGTTTGAGATGTACACAAAGCTTAATTTAAGTGTAATGATAGAAGGGCAACCCCCAATATCAATGGTGCTGATTTGTACAATTACCAGAGTTAAAGCCAAACTGTTTCACTCATGATAGAAGATTAAGAACAACTGACATTTTCCCGAAGTTTCCAGTAATTTCAAAAGCCACTTCCCAAAAGAAGGATACAAAAAGGATACAGCAAAGGTATGGAAATGCTCTTAATTAAAAAATAATATTTTAAAAATCTGTGAATAAATTACATTCCAAATAATTCTGCAAAAGAAAGATGGAATGGTTTTGTTTGAGGGGTTTGCTTCAATATAATATACAGACACAACATCTTGCATTAAACTACGGCTCAGACTTTTAATATTTCCACATCAGTTCAGAACAATAAGGTCTGTTTCTACAGATTTTTGTTGAGATGGCAGGGGGACATACAACTATCAGCATCACCTAAGGAAATTACTGTCTACCTAGCTAAGATCTCATGTTTGTAGGACTAGCCAACTGATCCATGTTTCCAAAAGCATCCATCACTACCATACGCTATTTTCAAATAGTAATTTATTTAGATAACATTGTGCACTTTGCCCCCTGGTCTCCATTACCTCTGTTGTAGCACTCCCTACAAGCAAAGCTTTTAAAGATCTAAAAGATCAAATCTAAAAGAGAAAAGTCTAATAAAGAAATGTTTCTGTTGTACACAAGGTTAGTTGGTATTCCTGTTACTCTTCTAAGCAGATTTGGACAAGAGGTTACTTCTCTGAAAATGTTCCCAAGGTTTTAACCTCAGGGGAAGTTAATACACCTGGCAAATATGGGGAATAGGCTACTCGATCATCGCTGGACAACCAGAGGAAAATGGCTCTTTGGTCATACTTTAAGATGATAGATAGTCCAACCAGAACAGGTCATACTATAACAATAGGAATGCCCTACCAGAAGCAAAAGAAATACTTGAAAGACAAAAGTATACTTAAATAAGCCAATTCAAGTAGGTTGAAGAACTAGTTTTAATACAAAAAAAATATCTTCTGTTTCTTTTTCTTATTAGGAAAAATGGACTTTTCATGAGAGGAAGGAAAAATGTTTTTATTGGTAACATCTATAAAACAGGGAAGCAAAGAAGGTCCCCAGCATGCCATGGCTGGGGGCTTATACGCTAGTTCCTCTCTTTAGCTTACAAGTAAGCAAAGTCCAAACAAAACGAGCAAGTATTGAACAATCTTCCCCTTTGTACGAAAGCAGACCACAGAAGTTATAAGAGACGGAAAGATTTTTCTAACTCAGAAAGCAAGAAAAGTCAAAAACAAGGCCAGAATTATGTCATGTTTTGTTTCATTGTATCACAGCACAACTGCACAGCTGCAAAATCCAGCTCTTCTGAGCTATGGACTTCTGTTTCCTCTTATTTTTTTTCCAATAACGACAAAAAAAAAAAAGCTAGTGAGTGGTCCAGAATCTACTATTTTTACCTCATGGTCGTCTTTCAATGCATCTTTCTTTCTTTTAAACTCTGTTTCTAAACCAGCTACTTGTCTCTCAATCACTTCTATCCTTTTCATATCTTCCTCTCTTTTCTCGAGTTTCTCTGTTCGCTTTTCCTCTAGCTCATCACATATTGCTTTAATTTTGGCCTGTTTATTAAAATATATATAGAATTAGCTTTCAGTATTACAAAAGCAGAAGTAGAATATGAAAAATCCAAATCTGAAAAAACCACTTATACCCTTAAGTGAACACCGTGAACAGACCAGAAGTTATCAAATACATTATAAGGTGTTTAAAAATGTCCTCAGAGTGAAGAGTTGCCCATTAAGTGAGCATAGGTTAAAAGCCTTTGAATAGGAAAAGCTGAACGGCTAGCAGAACTGGCAAGCACAATGCAGCAGAGGGATCAGCACGGAATGTGAGCAAATGTAAAAATGACACTGAAGCAGACAATGAGTTTCCAGTACTATTTAGGCAAATAGTAGAAATGAATTCCATTCTCCAAAAAGAAAGAACAAAATATTTGCAAAAAACACCTTTCAAAGTTGGCAAATATAAGATCCAGCATATATCCACTCCCAACTTCTCCCCTCTGCCCAAAGAATACAGCAGCTGTATTCTTCAGAATGGTTTTACATACACTTACAATTTCTAATATCCAAAATTCACTATCATTTGAACTCAAATAATTATGTATCTGTGCAAAGAGTGAATACAACATTTGATATTGATACATATCTATACACACGTGCATATGTCTTTATATATTTAAAGAGGAATGCAGCTGGCAATATTTTGAATTCCTTTCAGTGGTAGAAGCAGAGTGAAAGAAGCCAAGAAGATTAGAGGAAAGAGGGAAGAAACGACCATAGACATGACTTACTCTTTCCAAAGCATTTTGTGGTGGTAAATAACTCTTTTTTCTAGTTTCAAATCATAGTTTACAAACATAGTTATCAGGAGTGTGTCAAGTAGGAAATGGAGCATAGTTTTGGAATTCCTATAGAATAGCACAATATTATGTAAAGTTATTGATGATGTCAGAGGTGACAAAATGGTTGGTAGGTGGAATGGACAAGCTTTCCAGAAAACCAATTAACACTTCTGGGACTCTGTTGCTTTATAGTGAGATGGCATTAGGAGACTCTCTTTGGCTATCTCAGCACAGTCTCATCTAAACTGTTGTGTAGTTTGACAGTCACTGGTTAACAATGGATTTTGCATTCCCACCAACCTTTGACATCATCATTAAGTTTTGTCCTTTTTAGTTAGGAAAAAACCTCTTGTCAAAAGAAAAATAGAAAAAAGTAGTTGAAACAGAACTTTAAAACCACCTTAAGAGAAGTACAAGATGCATCCTGAAAAAATATGAACTACACAGAAAAAGCAGTTCTGAGCACAAATTTACTTCCCCTTAGGAAAGTGTTATTTTGTTTCTGTCTGTAAAAGGAAAAAAGTGGGATAAAAATGCCACTGAGGATCCTTGCCAAGAGTCAAAAGAAAGAAAGGTTTCTCATGTCAATGAATAATTGAAACGGATCAGTACTGAATACCAACAAGGGAGGAAAACATTTGGGGGCACCAAATCAAACTTGTTATTCTGGGGCTGTCAGGCCCAGAAACATTTCTTTCAGACTTCCCTGAAGCAAAGCCTAAGCAGAGTGAAGTTGTGCATCAACCACAAAAGCACATGATGGAGACCTTGTGTACCACATGGTTTAGAAGAGGAACATTCAACACATTTTGCTAATGTCTGAGACAAACAGGAACTTCTAGATTTGTCTTCGGATTTGTCTTTCTAGAAATGGGAGAGTAGGCACTAGATTCTGCTGTTGAATTCTTGCATAATTCAAAGCACAGAATCTCAGAATGGAAGAGAACAACCTTTGTACAACAGCAAAATGGAGACTGACTGTTCAGAAGCAAAAAAAATGGGTCAGACTTCTCTCAGAAAAAAAAGGAACAAAAATCTCAGAAGGACTTCTGGTCATCACAGTAAATCCAACATTCAATTCTAAAGAAAAACAGCTTTTGACATCTCTCAGAGTAAATCTTGCCTATCTGAGACCATTGCAAAAAGAGCCAAAGGGTGTTTCTGATTCAAGGACTTGCAGTAAAAGACTGCAATGCCTTCCCCCAGTTTTGGCTACGTTCTTTCAATACCACACGAAATGGAATCAGAATTCAACACCAGAACACGTGAATATTCATCTCAGGATGAGCAGGAAGGAGCAACAGAGCCAAACAATCCTGTGTCTCACAATGGTAAGAGTGAGAGTGTTAATAGTAGAGATGTTTTATCCAGAGGTTGTATGTTTCTCTGTTATAGAAAGGAAGAGCTGAGTCTCGATGGCACTCATAAACTATGAGAAGGCTCTCAGGATGAGTTCTACACCTGCTATTAGAGAGAATTTGGATGAGAAGTGATTAATTGTACTCTATCTGGTATCCAGTTTCGTTTAAGAAAAAGGCAACACTTACTTCTTGCAAGGAGCCTGGTTCAGCCAGTGTCGGCTCAAGGCTGCCACAGCCATATCCCATCTCCTTGCAGGATCTGCCTAACAATAGCAAATGGAAATCTGTTACTGGCCTTTATTGCGAGGACAGGCACACCTAACAGCAAGGTCAGCACCAACAGCCAGTTCAGCAGCTGCTGATTTTGCCAAGGTGTATTGGGTGGCCAGGTTTTGTAGCAGGGGTGCTGCAGGGGAAACTTCTGTGAGAAGCTGCTAAAAGTCCAGCAAAGTCAATGCCAGCCAGCTCCAAGATGAACCCGCTGCTGGCCAGGGATGAGCCAAACAGCTCAGTACAGAGGTAGCACCTCTATGATAACATATATTAAGATGGGGGGCGGGGGTGGGGTGGCCAAAAAAAGCTGTATAACAGCAACTTCAGCCAGAGAGAGGAGTGAGAATGTGAGAGAAACTGCTCTGCAGACACCAAGGCCAATGAAGCAGGAGGGGAGGAGGTGCTCCAGGTGGAGCATTCTGCTGCAGCAGAGATTCCCCTGCAGCCCCTGGTGAAGACTACGGTGAAGGCAGGCTGTCCACCTGCAGCTCATGGAGGACCTGATGCCAGAGCAGATGGATGCCTGAAAGAGGCTGTGACCCTGTGGGAAGACCATGCTGGATCAGGCTCCTGGCGGGACTCCTGGACCTGTGCCCAAGCTGGAGCAGATTTGCTGACAGGAATTGTGACCCCATTGGGGACCCACACTAGAGCAGCCTGTTCCTGAAGACTACGTCCTGTGGGAAGGACTCACATTGAAGAAGATTGTGAAGGACTGTCTCCT
>NW_010430960.1:0-31980 GCF_000710305.1 Buceros rhinoceros silvestris | reverse complement strand
TCCTTCCCTGAGAAGAATGGAGCAGCAGTCAACACATGACAAACTGACCACAACCCACAACGCCTGTTCCCTGTTCTCCTGCGATGCTGGTGGACAGGAGGTAAAGAAATCAAGAGTGAAGTTGGGACCAGGAAGAAGTGTGGGGGGAAGAGAAGGGGTTTTAAGATTTGATTTTATTTCTAATTATCCAAACTTGGGATTTCAGTTAGAGGAGCTGAAGAAACGCGAACATTTGCCTCAAGGTGGTAGAAAAGCATCACTGGAGCCCAGAAGAAAAGAGCTACATTTCACAATTGAAAAAGAGACAAAGTGTGTTGGGTGAATTTAGCAGATCACATCAGGAGAAAATAAAAGGTGTTAGGGCCACTGTACTTTACATATTGACATTTGCATATACGGTATGGCAAGGGTCTGATTGCAGTTTCTACAGAAACTGAAGAAAAATATACATATTCAAATGATGTCACTATATACATGGATTATTACTACAGGTTTTTTATTTTTTAAAGCAAACCAGAAATTATTTGGATAACTGGGATACAAATAAAGTGTTTCATGTTTTCATGTGTATTTACATTTTTTTAGTTGTTAAACAGCAGGCATCGTTACTTGGCAAAACTCATTAGCCTTCTATGTGAGTTGGTCACAAGGCATTCAAAGTTAATTCATGGTAGGAAGTGAAAGGAAGGTTCAAGAAGAATTTAGATTTGAAGCGAAATGGTTACTGTCACGTTTACCTGAGTCACTTTCTGAACTTCTTTTTGATCTTCAATTTTTTTTTTAAGATTCCGCTCTGAATTCTTTGGAAATAAAAGCCGTATACAATGCATAAGTAAACACATGCATGGACAGCAGCAATGAAAATTTAATGTTAACATCACAGTAAAGATGACCATAGCTTTTAATTTTTTTCTTCTAGTATCATAAAACTACATTAGAAAAGGAAATCCCAACAGTGTCTCAGACAATAAATAAGTATAGACCATACTATAAGAAAAGTGTGTTTGTACATTAGAAAAACTTCCCTTCAGACAATGCTGGACTCGGAGCTGGCTGGTAATCAAACAGGAACATGATCATTAATGTAATGCTCCACTACATTTAAAAGAACAGATAATATGTTAAGAACTGTTATGAAAGGAATAGAGAACAAAGCAGAAGTCATCTTTATACCACTACATGTGCCCATGATGTGTCTACATACTGAATGCTCTATGGTCTTCACCCAAAACACCAGAACTGGGTGACAGACATGGGGCAGCTCACCTTCATTAAACAAATTAACGGGTTAGGAGACTTCAGCTTGAAAAAAAAAATGAAGGATATGATAATATCCTATAAAACCATGTTTGACATGGAGGAAGCAAATATGGAATAACTGACCAATGTCTTTGAAAATAAGAACCATTATACAAAGATAGTATATACTAGGCAGAAAATAAAGAAACGAAGTAACTTTTCACACGCACAACAGGTGTTGAATTTATCACAGAATGTCGTGAATGTCAAAAATCAAAAGTGTGATTAATGGAAGAAAAATTATTAATTCTAAATTAATTTAATATTTAAAGTAGAAATTAAGACCAAAAAAATAGGATGTAGGATAGCAAATAAACCAAAGCTTTGCCTGACTCCCTTCTATAAATCCTAATTTCTTAGACTAAGAATACTTAAATACTTAAACAATAAGAATCATAGTAGATTCCCCTGATTGTACAGTTGAACATCAATTTATATAAATGTTTCAGCACTCAATGTTGAGAATATGGAGAAAATAGTGCTTGGCAAAATTATACACAAACAAGACAGAAAAGTCATACAAATTTAGAATTAAAACATGACTATAAAACAGCATAAACCAAAAAAGACAATTTAAGACAAAACTACATGGTGCAAAGTCAGATATTGTCAAGAATATAAATTTGATGGAAGAGAAGACAACCCCGCACTGTGAAAGGCCTTAAGAAACACAAAACTGACTCACTCCTATTCTCCAAAGTTCTCCAGCTCATGTTTTACTGGTTTTTACCTTAGCTCTGTAAGTTTTTAACTCTGCTTTAAACCACATTCAACAATTCCTGGTTTGTTTTCAGAAGCAGAGTCTGGTACTTGGACACACCTTTACCTTTGTTGGGCAGGTAGGTGAAAAGGCAGAAAGCATGTGGAGTGCCTAATACACCAATGCTTATTACACCCAGGAAAATACTGTTAGTGTTCTTAACGAGGAACAAATTAGGAAATGAAAAAAAAAAATTACAGAAAATAAAACTGTGAAAGCCTTTCCTTCCAGGCACTCTATACTTACACACAGCTGAAGATCTCCAGTGAAGAATATGAAAACACTTTCTCTCTCCCTGGTATAAGGTGACCCTTAAAAATTCCCCATATTATTTTCTTCCCATATTTCTGAATGCTGAGCCTGATATCCTGCAGTAACACTGATCTTAAAAGTTGTGTGCGTATGCACAACATTATTTCTTAAGAACTATGTACAGTAAAAAAACCAAGTCTTGCAAGTTTTGTAAAGGTTCATAGTCATGGCAAGGTTACTTTCTAAGGATGAATTAAAATTTCGATTCTAGATAACTAATGACATCCGGTTAAACAATTATTCTAATGTAGCATTTCATTTGCAATGGTTCCATTTAGCATCAAATAAAACTATACTGATTCACAAATTCTTCTAATCATTTAGTGGGGTGAAGAACGAGATTTTTCATTCTAAGTCACCCAGGATTAACAAAAATCTTTGTATGGTTGAGAATATTTAAAGTATAAACCTTACTTTTTAACCTGCCATTACCTGTGACCATTTAGTAACCCACTTATTGTCTCCTCCCAAGACTACTGTTATTTGCTATTTTTCAAGTGTTTTAAAATACAGTTAAAATCATAAGTTTTAAATTTTTTTTAATATTAGTTTGCTCGCCCAGTAATTCTTTGATACAAGAATCATTATTTTTTGATTCTTCCACTCTAAAAAATGAATTTAATTAAAAATTATACCTTGTAAGAGATATCTGCTGCAGCTTTTGTTGTTTTTAGGTCCTCATAGTTTCTTTTTTTTTCACTGTAGGACAATTCAGCATTATAGAGATCTTCATTTAGTTTTTCTATTTGCTCTTCAGTCTTACACATGCTTTTGCAAATAGTTTCGACTTCTGACTGATACACCTCCTTTTTTCTTGAACTGTTGAAACACAAAAGCTAATCTTACATTTTGTTTTATAAAGCACATTAAAAGTAAACCCCATTATTGAATGAGTAAAGCTAAACCATTTTCAAATCAAAAGCAGTATTTTATCATCCTGCTATTTGACGCTGAATACACCAGACTCTTCCCCAAAATTTTAAAGTATCTTCATTCATGAGCATTAGCCCTGATAGTTCATTGATATCAAGCAATTTTAAGTACCCATGTTTTGGTTTCCTATATATCTGTACTGTTAACCCGTACCACAGAATCACAGAATGGCTGAGTTTGGAAAGAACTTCTGGAGGTCGTCTGGTCCAACTACCCTGCTAGGGCAAGGCCACCTAGAAACATTAGTCCAGGACTGTTTCCAAGCAGCTTTTGAGTATCGCCAAGGATGAAGAATCCACAACCCTCTATGGACAACTTGTGCCAGTGCTCGGCCAGCCTCACAGTAAAGAAGGATTTCCTGATGTTCAGAGGGAACCTCCAGTGTTTTGGGGTTTTGCCCATTGGCTCTGGTCCTGTCACCAGGCACCATTGAAGAGAACCCGGCTCCAGCCTCTTTGCACCTTCCCTTCAGGTATTTACATACATTATTAAGATCCCTCCTGAGTCTTCTTTTCTCCAGGCTGAAGAGTCCCAGCTCTCTCAGCCTTTCCTCAGGTGAGAGAAGGTCCAAGCCATCATCTTCATGGCCAGAATTGGACACAGTACTCCAGGTGCGGCTTTACCAGTGCTGAGGATAGTGGAAAGGATCACTTTCCTCAACCTGTTGGCAACAATCTTCCAAATGCACCACAGGATGCTATTGGCCTTTGCAGCAAAGACACATTGCTGGCTAACGTTCAACTTAGCATCCACCAGGACCTCCAGGAGCTTTTCTGCCAAGCTGTTTTCCAGCTGGGTGGCCCCAGCATGTATTGATGCCTGGTGTTGTTCCTCCACAGATGCAAGACTTTGCACTCCTCATTGAACATAATGAGGTTCCTTTGGCCCATTTCTCCAGACTGTTGAAGTACCTCTGGATGGCAGCATAACCACTCCACCCAGTTTGATGTCATCAGCAAACTTTGAGGGTACACTCTGCCCCATCATCCAGATTATTACTGAAGATAACAGGCCTGGACCCAAAACTGACCCCTGGATTACACCGCCCATGATTACCAGTTCTGGCCTCCAACCTGACTTTGTGCTGCTGAGCACCACCCTCTGAGCTCGACCATTCAGCCAGTTTTCAATCCACATCACTGTCTACTCATCCAGCCCATACATCACAGCTTGTCTATGAGGATCTTCATGCTGGAAGCCTTACTGAAGTCCAGCAAGACGATATCCACTGTTTTCCCTTCATCTACAAGGCCATCAGCAATGAGCACACATTTTCCATAGTCTTCCTTTTGTAATCTATGCACTTAAAAGCCCTTCTTGTTGCCTTTGGTATCTCTTGCCAGATTCAATTCCACTTAGGCTTTGGCTTTCCTAACTGCATCTCTGCATGCTCAGTGTCTCCATATTCCTCCCAGGTTACCTGTCCCTGCTTCTACATTCTGTATGCTTCCTTTTTGTGTCTGATTTTTGCTGGGAGCTCCTTGCTCATCCATGCAGGCCATCTGGCATTTTTTGCCTGACTTCCTACTCATTGGAATGGACTGCTCTTGAGCTTGGAGAAGGTGATCCTTGAATATTAAACAGCTTTCTTGGGCCCCTCTTCCCCAAAATAATATAAAACTATCAATTTTGGATGAGGAAAAAAAAGTGGCAAGAACAGCCTTTTTATCTGAAAGTATTAAAATGGTCACAGAGTCTCAGTTCATCTACCTTATAATAAATGGCCATGACTAGGGTACGTCATACCAGTGCAGTGGTTCAAGTCAGTCATACAGCTGATGAATTCAAATTCCTAAGTATGTTGCTATTTGCAGAATTCTTAGGTCACATAAACCAATTTTAGTTTATTTGCATACAAACAAACTTTCAATAAAAGTGAATGATTAACAGAAGTGAACTTAAAATACCATTCAATTAGACTGTCAGATTACACAACAAAAGACAAACTCAAATACAAAACCCAGAGATAAACATTGATATTGCTTTGACAGAATTCTGTATCATTAGAACTTTATATTCTCCAATGGAATGTTTCTTTGTAGAAGAATGGGATCATTGAAAAATAAGCAGTCACCACTGAGTATGTGCTGGATTAGAATGATAAACCTAAATGTTATTTTAAGGATCTTCACAGAACATACAAAATAAACTTAATCTGCAAACCCACAACAGGCTGACACTGATCACACATTTCCTTAGCTGAACTGATGTCCAGAATACATCTCTCAAAGTTCAGCTTCTTTAAGAAAGGGTGTCATTTGCTTAAAGAATGCGTAAACCTACAGCAGTTTGATTTCCCTTCCCAGAAGTCAAGAAGCACAAAGCAAGGGAACAGAAAAAATTGCCCATATGGATCTTGATGAACTACACCCAACATACACCATGTATGTAGTATGTATTACAATTGCTCTTTCACTATTAGGAGCTTGTCCATAGCTAGACTCAATTTACTGTGGTTCCCAAGCAGTCGGCCATTCTAATGGAGACAGGAACTCATTTCCAGTAGAACTGAAACTGCAATATGATCTTTCCAAAATGCAAAATATGGCTGAGAGGCTTCAGCAATGTCACACACCTCAGCCCGTGTGTTTAGAGCCATAACTGACCGATTCACATGATAAATTCACGTACAAGTATTTTTCAAAGATATTGCAGGAGGTGTCAGTCCTACCAAAAAATCAACACCTTTATCCCTTACAGAATTTTACAGCAGCTCAGAGTGACTTAGTTATTTGGAAGCTGCAAGGTTTACTGTAACAGTACATGATTTTGTGCACCAGCCGGGAATCGAACCCAGGTCGCAAGAATGGGAATCTTGCATGATACCACTACACCACTGGTGCTTCCCTGCAGGTGCTATGTAATGAAATCACCCTGAGGTACCCCAGGGTGCAAAACGCTGCATCAGTTTTCGATTTAGATAGTGCTTACACACAAAGGATTCCTAGCTGCTGAGGTAGTAAAGTCTTGCATAGGTCTAAAAGATCTTGTTCCCCATAAATTAAAACACTGCAGATGCTCAAGCTCTACTACAAGCATATTAGGAAAAATACGGCCAAGAGTATACATGGGAATGGTCCAAACCTTCCATAGATGACAATGATGATCAAAATTGATAGTAAGAAAGAGTAGAGTGGGGGTTTTTTGGCTCAAAGGAGGCAGTATGAAAGTAGATGTACTTTGATACTTCCAAGTCTAAGACCATTTAGTGAGGAGCCATTCCATTAGATGAAAATAATAGTTCTACTCTTTAGTCCTCCACAGGTTTGCCTCCATCACATACACTGAATACACTGTCCTGGACAGCAGTGAGGTTAGCAATGAGATATAGACCGACAATACCAATATGAGTAGCGACCAGGGCTGTGACATAACCATAAGTTATGAGAGTTATAACAAATGGATTACCAGCTACAAACTGATGAAGGAGGTCAATATCCTAATGATCTGACAAATCAGAGGCAAATGAGGAATTTGTGAAGGTACAGCATGTGATGCCTGGAGATCAAATACTTAGATCAGTTTTTTCTAGGATCCCTGTAAAGTTTCAGTGCGCAAGATGGTCTCAAGTAATAAATGCTTCCCAAATCTGTTTTCTGAGAACTCCCCCTCTCTCCTGATGTTCTGCATCTGCTTGTACATGTTCTTAGAAATCTGAGTTTCCACTTTCAGCCTATCAGTTAATATTTCCACCATAAGCAAGATCTCCCTCCATTGTCTTACACGTACGATGAAATAGAAGTTTTAATCCATAAAAAAAGCCAATGAAATTGAAAATAATAAATTCGTAAAACTACAGCACTAATTCTAAAGTGTTCTAAAAATCCCAGTAAGCAGTTCCACTGAATTCAGAACTAGCAAAGCCTGGTTTCTTACCCATTTGTGTCCCAGTACTGATTTACTTCAGTATGTAAGATGTGAGCTCCAATTTGGAGCATTATTAATGGGTACGCACATACCTCCTCCCCTCATTTTTTTGTCTCCATGCTTTTCCCATATCTCTTATATGGAATTTTTTTGGGTCTAGTAAGGAATGTTTTCATGCTGACAGAATGTCTGTATTCAATTCAGTCATCAATTTCTACAAAACTTATAAGAATCTATTTTTGAGAACTTTTCTATTGGCTTTGCTGAAACCAGACAATAAAATCCTAAATTACTGGGGAATAAAGAAGATAACCCGTCAGATACATAAAACCAGCATACATGTAGTGTCTAAAGGAAAAAGGAACTAAAATCTGATTGTATTTGCTTTTGCAACAAACACACTGAAAATGCTATACACAATATAAAGTATAGCTATTTGGAACCAATGAACTGAGGAGCTACAAAAGATGCATGTGTAATGCCTTACATGAATTCAAAGAATTAGAAAAAACCCAGCATTTTAGATTGTATGTTTATAACAATCATGTATGAAAAAAATACAAATAAAACTAATAAAATTCTTTACCAAAGTGTTTTGGGAACTGAGGTTTCCGTCAACATACAGAGAATGTCAGGGTCTTCATTTTGTTTTATTTTAATTGTCAAAGTGCATATTTTGTCTTCAGCAGAATTCTAGTTATTTTCAAGTGAAGGGTAAAAATGTTAGATGATAAATTTCAACCTGAAGTGATTTTCAGTTATTCGAATGCTAAATTACTTAAAAACAAGGTTTAATTTCATAGGCATGCTTTCAGTAAAAAAATAATGCTTGCTTCCTATATTTATATCGCAGACATTACCTATTTTTCAATTTCAGCAAAAACTCTTTATTTTCTCCCTCAATTTCTTCATTTACACGTTTCAAAGTGTCCAATGCTTCATTAATAGTGAAAACCTTCTGCTTTGCATTCTGTAGATCACTTTCTGTGGTGGATTTCTAAAGAACATTAAAACATTAAGACAGCTTTAGCATAAGTTGAAATTATTCCAGGCCAACACAGAAAATGGGAGTATGCAAGTGTTTTTACTACATTTCTATACAAACAATAGAAAACTTACTAATTCCTCCACAGCTTTAATCACTTCAGAAGAAGGATCTGGTATTTTTACATTCTCGTCTACAGCTTTAATCACTTCAGAAGAAGGATATGTTATTTTTACACTCTTGTCTGCTTGGGCAGCTATCTTATTATTCAATTCGTCTATCTAGAAAGAAATGAATTACAAAATATTTACAAAATATTTTGGAGAGTAAGTAATACAAATATCTCCTAAATTTCTTTTTAAAGATTAAGCAACATATTTTAATGATAAAGTTAAAAGGAAGGCTATTAAACAGTAACTAGAGATATTTCATGCTATATGATTCATAATAATTGTAATGTACACTAGCAGAATCTTTAGATGTCATGGTACCAGTAAGCTCACACCCACGGCCTGCTAGTTCATACATGATGTACGTGGTATAATTAAGCAAAATATCTCAAGTTCCTCTCAGCCTCAAGATTTTCCTCAATATCTCGGTATAGCTATTGATTTAATACAGATTCATACAGAGATTCAATGATGGATCAATCACTGGAGCTTAAGGAAAATGAAGATGGTTAGGGAAGCAGCATCTACAGGATAAGGAAAAGATCTAAAGTGGCTTTAGATAAAGGCATGCCTGCTCACTTTGAGCCTGGTGAATTGTTTCCTTCACCTCTTTCCTCTGCAGAGGCTGAAACATAGCTATCCTGACTGGATTTACC
Source organism: Buceros rhinoceros silvestris (assembly GCF_000710305.1). Taxonomy (NCBI): domain Eukaryota; kingdom Metazoa; phylum Chordata; class Aves; order Bucerotiformes; family Bucerotidae; genus Buceros; species Buceros rhinoceros. The sequence continues at coordinate 22,998 of NW_010430960.1, read as the reverse complement.
TATACAACTTCCAGACATATGGGCCTGACTGGAATATGAGTAAACAAGTGTATCCAAGCAGGATCAGGGTTGATACGGATGTCAGCATGAGGGTAGAGAAAACGTGTGGGGAGGTCAGGACAGAATCGGGACACAGGTACTCTAAATGGCATGTGATTTTCTACTGGTTCCTCAAGAATCTGATGACAAGCAGATTTACATGATACCTTGAGACTCTGTTAGAGCAGCTAAGGAGAGAAACAACACAAGCTTTGCCTCTTTTGCTTGTCGAGACCATCATAGCTGTGCTCTGCCACTCTAGGATTCTGCTGATTGTCCTTGTATGGTGGTGCCTTCCTAACTAGTTGGGGCCTGAAGGTCCTAACCTTGAATAAAACATGATCTGAGGAAAAACTGCAAAGCATCACCTCCCCTAAACTAGAAAAAAAGATTAAAAAATGAAAATTGTTAAGTCTTTCAATATGTAGAATTTTCTATGAAATAGTTCGGGGGAAGTGTGAGAAAGACAAAGGAAGTGGTACAGCCACAGGGGAAAAAAAAGAAAAAAACACAATGGATTAAGTGAAATGTCCCAGTTTTTCAGTCCCTAGTACATGGGAAAATTGTGATTCAGAAGTTTTTTTACTTCTTTCAATGTTTTTAGAGCAAACATTTTGACAGGAATGACCTGAAATACCACCACACTGTGCAGGTAATTAATGAAGACAAAAGAAAGAAGAAGGAATAGCTAAGTATGAGATAAGTTTTATATGAAGGGTTTCTTCTAATCTTTGAAGAGCGAAGCCCATGTAGATATAAAAGATGGATTTAATGCCTAAAGATACACAGATTTGCATTACAAAAGGTAACATAGAAAACTCGGTTGTCCTTACAGTGCCAAAAGTTGTAAAACTCCCAAAAGGTCATATATAAAATTTAAAAATCAGCATGAATTAAAACAAGGCAAAAAACCAGGAAAAAAAGCAGAAAAATCCTAGTTCATTTGACTAATTTTGTCTTACAATTTGCTGGCAAATTTGTACATGGCAATTGTCATGTTATAACTTGGATCCAATTCAAACCCACAAATAATCCAATATTTTCTCAATTCCCAAAAGAATCCCAGTAAGATTTCTATGACGATCAGAGAAATAACTGAGCTTTCTGAAAATCCACTATTATTTGTAAAAATCTATTCAGTTAGTTGGTTTAGTCATGTTTTTGAAGGAAATTGAAAATAATAGAACAGCCTTATGCTAAACCTAACTCTGGCTCACCCTTAACAAACTAACCAAACCAAAGATGGTCACCAAATGGAGCAGTTCCATGCTCCACCTGATCACCATGGCACATTTCTCTCTTTCTCTTGTGTTAATACCCAAGTAGTACGTACTGAAGAACATCAGGTAATGCAACCCAGCTGGAAACATATTAGTAAACCTTTTTTTTCCTGGTCTATTTGGTAATAGTCGTTTTGTAGTCATCAGTTGGTAGCAATTGCTGGTGCCAATAGGAAAAAGAAAACCATAATACACAGTTGGAATCAAACAGCAAGAACTTGCCCCGTGGTTACAATCCCTCTACTTTTGCAGGGAATGTGCTTTGAGGTTTTTTTTGTTAAGTTCTAAGCATGCTTGGTAGACTGAGCTTCTCAGAAATGATCCTCCTAGGTTCTGAATTCTACTGGATCCTTAGCAGGACCTCACTATCTAGATGCACAAACCACAACAGCACTGGGCATGTACAAGAGTATGAAATTTGTTCTTTATTTATACATACAAAAAACAACAGAGTTTTGTGATGGACATATAAAACCTGTTTTAGGCATTTTCTACTGGTTCCACATACAAATCTGTCAATTAATTGAAAACTAGTCAGGCAGTGTGAGGTACTCCAGATTTTAAACTGCTAAGTACAACAAGATATCAAAATGAACGCTAGACAAATACAGCAGAAAACAGAGGAATTTTAAGTAAAATAGGCTCTCACTCTATATGCTCTAAGAGCAAATCACACACCATATCAGGTCAAAAAAATCCACTAATTCAAGAGGACAATTATGCTGTCCCACTAAATGCACGATTTCTTCTAGATGATTTAAGAAGATAAGCAAAAGTAATCAGATACACATTCAGCAACTAAAAATAACCAGGTCAGTTAAAGGAATGTAAGATAAAGAAGATATTTTTAATAAATAAAGCTGAAAAATAATACTACAACAGAAGAATGAACATGAGAGTTCTATAGCATCTAGCACTTCTTATTTTTAAATCATTATTTGTATTTTTACTTTTACAGAGGACCTTAACTCTTAAGCATAGAAAATATTCAGGCATTCATGTACTTTTCAGTAAAAGATACTCATTTACTTGCTTGTTTATAAATATTCAAGACTCACTTTGCTGTTCCAATGTTTTGCATCTTCCTGGATTTCTGCTTTTTGCTTCACTAACTCCTCAAGGTGTTTTTCATCCCTTATAATCTTCTCCTCTGTTTCTTTTAACTTCATACAGTATTCGGTCCAAATAAATTCAGAGCGCTTTAACTCATTCCTAATAGAAATACACACAAAGTGAATCCATCTATTTGGAAATATTCCAGGATAGTCCCTCTCCATAAAGGAAAATGTAAAGCAGATCTGAATTAGTAAAGATTTATTTTGATTCTCAACTATGTTTCTTGATGGTATGCATGAGAGAATTTTAAAATATCTACCTTGGCAGGTTCATGCCATTTCAGCCAGATATCAAAACTACTCCTGCTACCAGCTCACTTGCACTGAAACACTCTGCCAACATCACAACTTGTAATGGGACCTCTGAACAGGTACTGGTGTAGTGAAGAACACAAGTTTGTTTCATCAATTTCTTTCTCTGCTAGAGGCTGAATCTAACTCAGATCCATCTTCACTTAATCCACCACACTGTCACCTTGTGGACAAATGCCATTTGTGAAGGAAGTTTTTTACTAACATAATTCCTCACATAAAAAGGAACGTGGCAGACAGTAGGCAAGATCAAAGGAGGCGATAAGGACTTGACTTTCACTTTGAATAGCAGATTTATCAGCATTATGAGACAGAAAACTAGCCGTAACTACAGTAAGAGATAATCATAACTACAACAATCATCAGGAAAACACTGCCATGAGACACTCATAGGCCTCATTATAGACTGTGCACTGGCCTTTTGTTACACCCACGTGTGAGGAAGGACTTGGTGAAAGGCAGAAGAAAGAGGGACACCACGTTAAAATGTTACAATGACTGCTGGTGATTTTCCATTATTATTGTTTCAGCAGGCAGAATAGAGGAGTTCCCCCCATGCTCCCCAGAGAACTATCTTGGTCAATAACATATTCTGAGACACACCTTAAATGGCAAAATCAACAGTAGCTGAAATTTAGAGACATCTACTCCATTACACCCAAATAAAAACCTGAACAAGTTTTGCATAATTAAACACAGTGTAACAACAAACAACAATAACGAAGGGACTTCTTCACTAATTCAAGAGCCATTCCTACAAGATTATTTGATAGACACTCTTCCTTTATTTGGTTCCAAGATTTCCATCTAGTGATAAAGACTTATTTGCAAAGTCACATTCCAAATGTCACACAATATAAATAACATGAGCGTAGAACTTAACACTTCAAACTCTTCTACTTTCTTAGGTCCTACCACTCATGAAAGATAAACGATACTTGGAATTATTCTAATGCCAGACACATAACAGGCATACTGTAACTTTCTTTTCATATTGCCTATCAGCTACATCTTTCTGAGCACAACCTCGTGGAAAAATACAGTACTACCAGCCACAGCAAACACGCATAAAAATAACAGACTGGGCCGAGTGATGTCCCCCAGCCAGTATTTTGAGTCTCATTCAATCTTCATAATTTTCTCACTGATAGCACTGAACAGAAAGAAGAGAGTATCAGCTGCAGAAGTCTTTCAAGTCTGTGCCGTCACAAATCTGTCTCTCACACCTATCAATACCACATGCTATTCTAATCCTTCTCAGATGGCAGCTGAAGGGTCACCTTCCTCTGTAATTTAATGTGACTTTCATTACCAGTCTAGCAAATGGCTGGGAAAAAAGTAGGCAAAAAAAAATTTAATTTCTTCTCTGAGGGCCAGAAAGAAGTCTTCTTCTTTACTTTTTCCCATACAGACTAATATTCTCCAAAACATTTGCATCATTAGTATTTTTAGTTTAATTTACATTTGCACAAACAAAACAGGTTGGAAGGTGCACAGTCTACATCACTGTCACGTGTTATGAACAGGAAATCATTTAATTAGGTGCAACAGAAAAAATACATGGTCTATTTCTATCAGTATAGATGATTAATTTCCAGTATGAGTTACTTATTGCCATTATCACAGGGATTTTACTTACATTATGACTTATTCCAAATTAACAAAGAGTTCCTGTAAAGCAATTTTAATGCCCTCAGAACAAACGCTTGTCACAGGAAAACACCACACTTTTTCTTGCACATGAAACAATCTCAAAAGCTCTGACTATCAAAACAAGAGTAAAAATGCCCACACTGCCCTACAACCGCTAAGCAAGCTGACAGCTGACACCGTGACAGAATCCTAAAGGGAACAATCCTGCATAAAAGACTATTAAAAAGTGAAGTAGAAGGCGGCTAGATGAAAAATTCTTATACTACTGAAAAAACAAAGAAGTAAGATAAACAATCGATTTTTATTGAAAGAATAGGTCAACAGCATGGTATCTCAAAATCCCATATCTGTTGCTTTGATTTATTTACAAAAGATCTGAAAGGGCAAGGAGTAGTGAAATTATATCTGCACACAATGTGAGTAAAATCAAAGCCAAAAATAACTAAGAAACTTAAGAAAAAATTCAAGACAAACTAATGAGCAACAAGACAGCCCGTACCATTTTGCGTCTGAACTTAAAAGAAGTATACGATCAGAGAGTTTAAGTATACGTCAAAATTCTAAATTAACTGTATCAAATAGAGACATGTATGTATTTCCACAAACACTCAGGAAGTCTACTCAGCATTTAGCACAGTTCAAGAAGCTAAGAAGGTGTTGGATTAAACAAGAAATAGGATGAAAAACATTAGAATAACAAATGAGAGTACGACATCCCTGTTCGAGTCACTGGCATGGTTTAATCTGGAATACACTTTGCGTTACCTTTCAACCCGTTTCAGAAAAGTGTATCACAGAAGTGAAAAGGAGTCAGAAGACAGCCTGGAAGGGTCATAAAATACAGAAGTCTTCTGAAAGCACATGGAAAACAACACAAGTTGCTTTAGAAAATGTATAGGAAGAAGGAAAAAAGTAAAAATCCAAAGCCACAGAGGATATAGGCTAGCGAAGAAGGATCACGATACACAGTGGTATTTATTGCTGCATACATCTTCAGGCTTAGACTCCCAAACTACAGCAATTTGCCTACAAGAGGCCAGTAACAAATCACTGTTGACCACACTTTGTAAATATTAATTGATAATGAATAGAGTTTAATAGTATGAATATGCTGAAATAGTAAAAAAAGTGAAGTGAAATAATAAACTTTTAACACTGTTTATTCTGGTATTACACCATAAAATAGCCTCCAGCAATGTATCATTACAACCATTGCTATCAATTCTTGCAAACAGATAGTAACTCAGACAAGCTGACAGAACACTAAGTAGGCCGGTGAAACACTGAACTGATTTGTAGCGTTTCTAAATACATAGTAATAAATCACACAACATTTTTGATTATTCTTCTTATTCGGGACCTAGTCTTTCCTAAAATTAACCTCAACATGAAGTGTGCAATGAACTTAACCCGTTACAGAATCAGGGTACATGCTGTCTGATTTTTTTCAGCTGGAACCTATGGAGGAGCTAATGAGCATTTGATTAGATCGTCTTTATACATATTTAAGGTATAATTAAAATATCAAACATTGTGAAGACATAGCAAGGCTTGCATTCACAGGCTCATAGGCATCAAAACTAAAGATTATCTCCTACTCATCTCACACCTCTTCCTTTGTTTAGACACATACAGTGACTTTAACTGGACAGTCACATTGTAATTTCCAGAAGTCACTCTGGCTTTGACAAGTGCTGGTATTACAGAATTCTTGCCTTAGGTTTTGTATAACAACATATTCAGGCTTTAGCCATATGTCTGACTGCCATTTTATTTTATTAATATTCTTCCCAGATTGCAAACTAAGTTTGGAAATGAAAAAAGTTAAGATTTATTTAACTAAACATTAACATGTTGAATGCAAATCTTTTTAATCTTAGAGATAATAAAATATAGTTAACATGAATACCTCTACTACAGTGTCAAAATTGTCTTGAACTCAATGAAAACAAGACCAAGAAATTCACTGTAAAGATCAGAATGAAAAAAGGAGAGTCAAACATGCTTACAAAAGGCACAAGTCAGAGATACATCTCTCTAGTGTAGCTAAGCTATCCATCCTACAGAAAAAAAATCCCACATTTTTTGTTATCCTACAGTGACTACTCCTTACTGAAACATAGTTTGGAGGTTATTGCAAGTGCACAGACACTTTGAGTGCAAGATAGAAACTTCTCAAGCAGCAATGCTGAGTAAATGCATGTTACCCAGGACACCTCCTGCTCCCCTATTAAAGTATAAAGATATTACAGGAAGAGCTATGATCCTTCTTTAATTCTGCAGTTTAGTACCAATGGCAGAGAGATCCACAGTGATACGGTACCTTAAAGAAACAAAATTATTGCATCTAAGTCATCTTCCTTTCTGCAGGAACGTGTCAGTAAGGCTTCTGCTCTAGCTGACCAGCAAGCCGTGATTTCCCCGGACAGCAGACATCAAAAGCACCAGTCATATTAGCCAAAGTAACTATTTCCTGAGGTTGATATCTCCCCCAAAACACACTGCAAGAGCACTTTGTTTTATAAAAGCCAGTGTTACTTTGTGCTGTAGCTGTAGTATCTGGGCTAAGCTGTAGGAGTTCCTCTATCACCCAGTGATAGAGCACCCAGTAGAGAAGGGGCAGCAGCAGAAGGAGAGGAGACCCACGGGCTGACATGAAAACAGATCTAACAGAACAGCCCAACTGACCCCAATGCCAAGAGAAAGTGCAGACAGTGATACTCAGCCCAGCCAATGGTCAGCAGCCACAGCAAACAGGAGAGCAGCTCCTCAGGAGCAGGATGGGGAGTGGGGAGGAGCAGGATGAGGAGGAGCCCCTCTCTTCAGCCAACTTCCCCCTTTATCCTGGGTGTGATGTCTGTGGTCTGGGCTCCACCTGTGAGGCAGCTCAGGGCAGCTGCCCTGGCTGGCTCCAAACTGCCAACGGCTCCACACCAGGGCTGCCCTGGGAGCCTGTCCCAGCAGAGGGGAACAAAATTACTTACTCCCAGGCAGCTCAGGGCACCTGCCCTGGCTGGCTCCAAACTGCCAACGGCTCCACACCAGGGCTGCCCTGGGAGCCTGTCCCAGCAGAGGGGAACAAAATTACTTACTCCCAAATTCTACTGTGTGCCTTGTTTTATTCTGTCAGTTTACACACAAGTTTAAAAGTATAACAAGTCTTCCTATTTGGTACATCAAATAAAAAGGTCACTCCAAGTATCCCAAGCTCTCACAACTACTCAGTTATTTGAGGATTTGGTTTTGGCCTTCATGGCAGACAGGACTACAAAAGATAATTCACCGATAGAATGGAGGAATTACAATGGGTTTGTGTATAAGTATATTGGTTTTGCCTGGGATAGAATTAATTTTCTTTATAGTAGCTTGCATATTTTTTATTTGTGCTGAAAACACAAATATTTTTGATAACACAGGGCATTTCAGCAGTTGCTGAGCAGTATTTTCTCAGGGTCAAGGTCTTTTCTGCTTCTCACAACACCCCACCAGTGAGTAGGCTGGGGGTGCACAAGTTGGGAGGAGGCACAGCTGACCCCGACTGACCAAAGGGATATTCCATATCATATGACATCACTCTCAGACATTAAAATTGGAGGGAGGAAGAAGGAAGGGGGTTGTTCATTCCCAGTGATGTTGTGTGTCTTCCCAAGCAACCATTATGAGTAATGAAGCCCGACCTTCCTGGAGATGGCAGAACACCTGCCTGACCACTGGACACGGTGAATGAATTCCTTTTTTTGTTTTGCTTGCATGCACAGCTTTTGCTTCACCTGTTAAACTGTCCTTATATTAACCCACGAGTTTTTTCACTTTTACTCTTCCAATTCTCCCCCCATCCTGCTCGGGGGGAGTGAGCGAGCAGCTGTGTGGGGCTCAGCTGCCTATTAGGGTTAAACCATGACAATAACCTACTCATAACTGCTTACTTTCTGTCTTTTTAGAATGTTTGCAGTGTGCTGCTGGCCTGTAAACATGCAAAATCACAAAGTTTGTTTCTACTAGAGTTCAATGTTTTCTAGACAAAGATGGGTTGACACGTGGTTAAGATTCTTAGATACATACAATTGAGAAACTTCTTTGGCAAATAGGCTTTGACTAAGCAGAAGTGAGTAAACAGCTCATATATATAATACATCTGTGCTGCTGTGAAGAGTAGCTCTTGTAGTTCACAGTCATATTTGGAAGCACAGGGAAAGCCTGTCTCAGCATTCTAGAATCACCCAGTTATCCAGCAGACAAAGATGGCTCATCTCTTTGAGAGACCTGGGTACCTTCTCTACCCGAGTACTTCTTGTGAGACGAATGGTTCAGTGTATGGAAACAGTCATCCTGCAGTAAGAGAGCCACAGTGTCTTAATTCTGAAGAGACAGAATGATTGTAGAAGAGATATGGCACTAACCTGAGATGATATCTGGATATCATCTCTAAGCACGTGGAGGAAAAGGTTATTAGGAGCGGTCAATACGGATGCACAAAGGGGAAATCATGCTTGGCCAACCTGATAGCCTTCAGTGATGGCATGACCAGCTGAGTAGATGAGGAGAGAGCAGTAGATGCTGTCTAACACGACTTCAGTAAGGCCTTTGATGCTGTCTCCCATAACACCCTCATCGTGGGTTAGGTGAGTGGACAGTGAGGTGGATTGAGAGCTGGATGAATGACTGTGCTCAGAGGGTTCTGATCAGTGGTGCAGAGTCTAATTGGAAGCCTGTAGTGCACGGTGATCCCCAGGGGTCAGTAATAGGTCCAGTCTTGTTCATCAATGACTTGGAAGAAGGGACAGAGTGTACCCTCAGCAAGTTTGCTGATGATAAAAAAAAATAGGGGGAGTGGCTGATACACTAAAAGGCTGTGCTGCCATTCACTGAGACCTGGACAGGCTGGAGAGTTGGGTGGAGAGGAACCAAATGAAGTTCAAAGGCAAGTGCAGGGTCCTGCACCTAGGGAGGGATTGATCTGCTGCAAAGCAGCTCTGCAGAGAAGGACCTCAGAGTCCTGGTGGGCAACAAGTTCTCCCTGAACCAGCAATGTACTCTTGTGGCCAAGAAGGCCAGTGGTACCCTGGGATGCAGTAAGAGAGCGTGGCCAGCAGGTTATGGGAGGTTCTCCTCCCCCTCTACTCTGCCTTAGTAAGGCCACATCTGGAAGGCTGGGTCCAGTTCTGGCTCCCCAGTTCACATGAGGCAAGGAACTACTGAAGAGAGTCCAGTGGAGAGCTATGAAGATGATGAGGGGACTGGAACACCTCTCTTATGAGGAAAGGCTGAGAGACCTGAATCTCCCAGAAAGCAGAGAAGATCTTATCAATGCTTATCAATATCTAAAGGGCAGGTGTCAAGAGGATGGGGCCAGACTCTTTTCAGTGGTGCCCAGTGACAGAACACAAGGTGATGGGCACAGGAAGCTCCATCTGAACACAAGGAAAAACTTCTTCACTTTGATAGGGACAGACCACTGGAACAGGCTGTTCCAGAGAGGCTGTGAAGTCTCCTTCTTTCAAAACCCACCTGGATGCAATTCTGTGCAACCTTCTCCAGGTGAAGTTGCTTTAGCAGGGAGTTGGACTAGATGATCTCCAGGTACCCCTTTCAACCTCTAACATTCTGGGATTCTGTGATACATCATCTTTAGATAACAGACATCCTTCTAAAGCCCTCATTTCTTTAAAAATTAGAAATTTTGTAACGTGAGTTTTATTAGGCTCTGTAGTTGCTCCTTTACTGCTCTTAGGGAAACTAATGAGGCCAACTCTGTAGTGAATTCTAATGAGAATGATCCTTGAAAATAAAAAAAACCCAGGGAACTGGCGTTAGATGGGAAAGTCCTTGGCAATGGTTTTGCTTGATGGGACATTAACATCTACTGAAATGAGGTTACCAAGGACATGAGTTTGCACACACATCTCAACCATCAGCATTAGTCTTGCTGTCTTGAATGAAGCATCAGTGAGCAGGACAGGTTTTCAGTCACTACTGTACATCGAGCACTTTCTAACATCAACTCTCCGGAATACCAAAACAGTGCATGCTGTCCCAGCTCGGGTAGTGCAACATGAATTATGGAACTGGCATATCAATTCCTAGTGGACCTAGGTAGTTCTGAATGAACAGATGGACCAAATTTGATGACTTACTACAAAATGTATATACTCCACAATTACCATGCACAGTTTTTGAAATACGCAGTATTTGAAGACCAGTTACTGTCACAGGGCTGTGCTATGGAAACATCTGCTACTGCCAGTAAGGTTATCTTGAAAACTTAACTGATGTCTTTCAATTATGCCTGTCAGCTTTCCTCACCTCAAGTGAAAAAGAGCCACTGTGACACTTGCTACTTTGTCAAATAAAACCAAATAAACTAGCCACAGGCCTATGCAGCAAAGTTGAGTACAATCTCCTACCAAACATGAAAGTACTTGGTATTCTCGTTCCTTGGCAGTTATTCTTGGTGCTGACTCTGTATGTTCAGTGACACAGAGATGACTTGTCAGTGACTGGCCATTAGTGGTGTCCTACTGTTGCTATGCCTCTACTTGGTAATTCAAGGGTTAATAACCTGCCAAGAGGTTACAGTGAGGAAACTGCAACATAAATCATTGCCATACAGAAACCCCCTTGCAATACAGTAGTTATTGTAATTTTGTTAGTTTGCTGCAATAAAGGAAAGAAAAGGTATTTTGAGAAGTTCAAAAGTATGTGTTGTTGTCTAGAATTGTTCTGGTTACTACATAAGTTTAAGTTATACCACAACTATGGTACTATGATAACTGCTGATGTTCAATGCAAGTAATTTGTGCAATCAATAAGAATGATAGCAAAAAGTTCTGTCAAAGGGATTAAAAATTTATAAGTAATAAGGTAAAACCAGCATGCTTCAGGAGTCGATCCACGGAACTTTGCGTTTGGGTATACTTCTGGATGTCACCCCTTCCTTATTCTGCTAATGCAAGCTAAGGCAAACAAGACAAACTCTTCTTTTACGTATAATTCTATTAATTTTATTTAAAAAAAACCACCAGAATTTAAAATTATTTCTAAAAGCAAGTATTCTACAGTTCGATTATCACTGCTAAAATTAACGGGACATTATAAACCACATTGAATAGCTCTTACTTGTAGTGACTCAATAGCATCTCAGCATATTTAATTCTCCCACACAGAGATTGTATCTTCTTTTCAGAATCTTCATCAGTTCTTTTCATTGTCTTTTGGATTTCCATGAGTTCACAACAAACTTCACTATATATTTTTGATGCCTAAGAAAATAAAACAAGATTTCTGAAAGATGTTATGTAAAAGTAATACACAACATTTAAAATAAAAAATAATTTCGGGATTTGTCTGATTCTTTGCAGTTTAAAAATTGGAGTTTAAAGTCAAGGTAATACCTTGTGATGTCACACAATGTATCAACAGATTCTGCATGGTCTGCAATAGATATAATCCTAGCGGAAGATAGCAGAATGTGTTGTAAAATCGTGTAACGTAAAGAAATGTTAGCCAGAGGACTTTCACTCTGTCACAAAACTTGGAAGTTATTGTGAAAAGGTAGCTACTTCCATGGGAAGATAGTGACCTCTGGAGCAGAAAGAAAGAAATAATGTTGGAAGACGCCACTGTGGTTTCACTCAGTAATCTGACAAAATCATTTACTTCAGCATCTCCCAGAGGATGCGCAAGCCCGGCCGTCACCTCTGTCGGAGGGACCTGGGGCAGCGCAGGCAAGGAGCACTATTTTCAGTGCTGTAAGTAGTACCGAGACACTCGTTCCTAACAAACACAGATGTGCACATCTACCGTCTCTGCTTTTTAAAATACTACAAGTATAAACGAATAACACGATACACAATCTTTATTATAATCTAGCATTTCACTGTTCAAATGAGTTCTCTGGATATTAATAGCTAGAGATTCTGAATTAAATAATTGCTTTAATTGCAAAGCAAATCAAGTATCAGCGGCTTTTTTAGGGCCTTGGTGGGAAAAACCTGAATAACGAACAGCATACAAATTAGAGCACAATAAAAATAATAAATAACTTATTTGACAATTAGAAATTTTCTTGAAAGGAAATAGATAAATTACAGTAACATGAAATCTATCTTCTTATGATGTGTAATGTCGCTTTTTGGAAGGAAAGGAAAAAACCCTCTGAAAAAACCTATTTATTTAAAATAGTCCTTAGAAAAAAATATTTTTATCTGCTTTCTGAGTTGTATTTGAGTATACCTCAATAACTTAACTGCATACAACATATTCTAAGAAATAAAAAAGGATACAAAATAAAAATCAAAATAATCAACTTGATTTTTAATTAGCCAATATTTTGAACATCTTGTAACATTGATAGAACTGCAAGCTATTTGATAGGTCAGAACTAATCCATGATAATTCTCGTATTATTTGTGTAATAGCCAATTAACATTTTAATTCTAGAAGTATTTTGGAAGGACTGTTGAGTCAAAAAATAAGGTCAAAATAAAACAAATTAAAATAACAATCTATTAAGAATCATATGCAAACTAAAGACCATATTTAGACTATAAGTGCCTTGAAAAAGAGATTGATCTCTAGATCTAGATATTTAAAAGTTATTACAGAATATATATGTAAAACATAACAATTAGGACTAAAACCTGTACTTGAAATAACACAGTATCCCTCCCTCCTTAGGCATCAATTTTAACTACCTACAGCTTTGCCTCACTTTGATTATTGAGCATGATATTACCTACATTAGGCATTATGAACAAATAATAAATTATTATCAATATTATTATCAATAAACGCCATCAACAAATAAATAAGGAAAAATTTACATCAGCACTGAAAAATAACTAAATCTTACAAACATTTTTTGGCAGTTTCTAACTTGTCCATATTCTGAAAAAACCACTGATGTCTGTGAGAGTTCTGAGAAGAATCTAAGTCAGATGATCTAGTACCAGATACATACCTTCTACCTTGCCCGTGAAAAATCCCACAGGAAATCAACTTACAGAGCAAGAAGTACATTCCCTGTGTGTTTAAGAGAATCTAAGGCCAGCAGCGCAGATTCTGCCTGTACCATGTGCATGTATGTAGCGCTACGGGCCCACAGCTGGCAGTCTTTGTGTACAGAAAGTAGAAGAAACTTTCATACTTCCCAAAAACTGCTGTTCTCTACAAGGGGGTGCATCTACCGAGTGGAACAGTTCTAGAAGAAACATCTTCGTACTGCTTGTATTTACCTTTTCATAAGCCAGTAACACTTCCTTCACAGCTTCCCCCTCCACATTCAGCTTTTCCTCCAGCAGAGGGCTGTGTTTCTTCATGCAGTCGATATCCTCCTCAACCTTTCTGATGACTCTTTCTGTCTGAAGTATTTGGTTTTGTACTTGTCGCAGATGACGGCTTTTACAATCGAAATGCCACTCTAGCTCCAAGGTATCTTGAAGACACATTTCATATTCTGTTAAGAAGATAATTAGCATAACAAGATGAGAGTATCTGAGTGGCAGCATGATACCTAGTGAGATTAGGAAATATGTTGTCATAACGCTAAGTGCAAGGCTTGTAAAATTTTGCTGTAAACTACATCGAAGGCCAAAAGAGGACATCAGTTACAAAAGACATGACCAATTACTGCATTAGCAGTGGAACTGTTTTTAAAATCATACTGAATAATTCTAGGATGTAATACAAGCAAATCTTCTAAGTGAGGGATGGTTTTGTTTTTGTGAAGGAAATTAAAACATCTAGCCTTAAGGCATATCTAGAAGGGGCTATTATAACATAGCAACAGCTCTGCTGAGCTTGCTAGTCTCCAGCAACAGACATACATGGATGCAGAGGAAGAACAGAGCAAGTATAAATCACACACCCTCTTAATACTCCAATTCCTTTCAGCTCAGGGACACCTCCTGAACTAAATCTGGGTTCAAGCAAGCTAAAGATACAAACTCAAAGCCAACAAACAAACATTTTCATCTTGCCACATAGAAGTCTGTCAGTTTTCTGCATTTACTTTTTTGACTTTGGCATAAGGTTCCTATGGGTCTTTTCAAGAAAATGTGACTACATCACTGGTTGCTGAACAACAAAAGTTTTGTTTCATTCAGGAAAAAAAAAGCTTATTAGAGCTGGTGTCATACAGCAGCTGATGTTCTATACAGAAAAACTATTGGTACAAAACTAGGGAAAGTAAAGTAAGATTATCGGATAAGAAAAAAAAAATCAGAAAATGTCTCAAGAGCAGTAAACTGCCATGAATTTGAAAGAGAAGCACGTTTTACTGAGGAAAAGAAAAAAGGATTAACAAGCATCTTTTCTACCTCATACAAAGCGATACCCAACATTACCATAAATAGAATGTGGTTTACATTGGGGGTTTGTTATATTTCAGATAAGGTAATTTCTGAAAGTAGGTTATGTCGCTGTAATCTGAGTGTGCTACAGGACATGGAGGCAGCAGGAGCCACCAATATTGGAAAGCAAAGTAAGTCTGAAGAAATAACAGGACTCAATATCTACTCTGAATGGGTCATGCAAACCCTTAATTAACAATCTCCTGGGTTTCTAATACTTAGATTAGGGATAATTCTAACATCCCTGAGAGGCTTCTCCCTTTATCCTCAATTCCTTTTTAGCATAATTTTTGTCTTATAGATAATACTATGAAAAGTTATAATCCTGAAAATTAAAATTTACTCTAAGGACACAGTGTCATACTGACATAGCCCACTGATAAATCAAGGGAGAAGAGCTTGGTTAATCTTCACAGCTGAACTTCATGCTGGTTTATTTTTCTTTTTTCTTTAAACACTGTATCATTGTATATATTAACAGAATTGAAAATGTGTTAATTATATTCCACTATTCCAAACGTTTGGTATTTATAGAGAATGCTAAACAGTAACATAAAAGCACTGGGAATGTACAGCAAATTGCAAAAATGATTAACAGCTGCATCACTGTAAGTAAGTACATCAAAAAGTAAAACGTAACATCTCTGCAGCTCAAATCCTGAACTACGGAGCTGAAGAATGAGGATTATATTATCAACCTTCTCTGCCTGCAGTTCTTTACTTCTGTAAAACTGACTTTTCAAGTGCCATGGGATTTTCTCCTGAAAGCAGGAACTATCAATGAATTTTAATTCTGATTCTTTATTCAATCTCCTCCTCTGTTTTCAGGGCATCATAAATTGTCCTTCAGAGTCAATTGATTTTAAGGAAAGCAATCTCTGCAAACTGCTGACTCCTTAACACAGGTTTCTAGTTTCCAGGTCAAGAGTTATCCAGCTAGAACAAACAAAGAAACAAACATACGTTTTTCTCATGTATTGTTAGGGATGTGCACTATTTGACATCTTGCCTTCTTTGGCGGGGGAAGGAGAGGGGAAGAGAGAGGAAAAAAAAACCCAACGATTTGGGACTAAACAACAACTGGCTTGCCTCCATTACACACTGATCTTCACTCAGGGTTTACCCGTCAGGAAACACAATTATGGAAAACTTGCATGGTCACCACACTCTGGATTGTGAGGTATTTATTGAAGATCTCAGGATGATGTGCACCAGAACGTGTATGAGAGTTCCAACTGTGATTTTACATCAGGAACATACTGTTACAAATAACACGACTTTTCTATAAGTCTAGGTTCAGATGGTACCCACTTCTCACCATGAGTCAGAAGACAAACAGCAAACGGCTGCCAAGTAGTTGCCTTTTTTTTCCCCTTTAATTCTATTGTCTAGGTGCCAGTTCATCTCAAAAGGTAATAGTGAACGTCCTTAGAATCTGGGATTTCAAGGACACCTATAAATGATTACATCAAACAATTCCTACTAAGTACTTCATTCAAGTTTATCATATTTTAATTTTTCTCAAAATATTTTCTTTTAATTTGTGATTTAATCCACGGTTTAACTCAAACACATTATTTTATAATTCTGTTTCTGCTTCTCATTCGTTGCCCCAAACTGAGTATTTACTATCATCTAGAGAGTGTCTTGTCTACTCTTACACTATTTCTCAAACAATGCTGAACATTCCATAGTGTTTTCCATATTTTTTTTCTGGATATACCAAAGCATACCAAAATCAGAAGTATTGTACTCCTATCACAGTAAACACAACTATAGTAATAGGATAATTCTTATTGTTAGTAGTGAACTGAAAGATAACAAATATTCCTAGATTCAATGCTAATACCTTTTTGCACAGCTGCGGGGAGGTGCTGAAGCCTCCAGAGTGACATACTATCAATTTTCATGCTGAGCTTTTTCCTTCGCTGTTTCTCCAACTCCAAAGCTTTTTCTGCCTTCTCACGATCAGCCTCTAGCTGCTTAATTAGCTCAGTAACTTCCAGTAGCAAAGCTTCTGTTTCCTCCTTCAACGTTAATGTCTTGCCATCTTTAAAAATACATTAAAAAATATTTTTTATGAAAGCTTAATCATATGCTCTTTATTCAAGCTTCATTCTCAACACAAAGTTGGTCTGTTCACATGTATCAGAGTGAGCACAATTGGTTACATTTGCATTTTAAAAAATACATCATAATTATTTCTTACGAAGGCTTAAACATGCACTCTTTATTCCAGCTCCTTTCTCAGTATAAAGCTAGACTCTTTGCATCTGTCAAGACAAGCACAACTGGTTACCAACAAAACTTTAACATTCGAAAGCATTTTCCTCCAGCTTATTTTCAATGCAGAGTGCAATAAAAATGTATTAATATAGATGGTACAAAATTTTCATCTTTGCCTCGTTGCTTGGGTAGTAATCATCCAAACAATAGAACAAGTTCCCAATTGTCTCAATTTTTCAAAGAATGCTTATTTAATTTTCCTAAGTAAGAATCAATGACCTCAACAAAGTCTTTGGTGTTCTAAGAATATTCAGTGTAATATCTCAACAGCACTGTTTTACTCGTGATACACAAAAATCATCACTATATTCTGTGAGATCTGGCTATCAAAAATGCTTCAGTTATTTGTTTTGATAAAAGATTCCTTGAGGTCATCATTCATTGTCCTGATCTATAAAAAAGGGTAATTATATAATGTACAGAGCCCAAGCCACTTCCACTTTGGTTCTGTGGTCAATAATTCCCTGAAGTATTTTGATTAAAAACTGCAAGCCTTGAAAAGACAGACAACTACTTAAAATCTGGAGTGGAATTTTGGCTTCATTCCCATCAACAAAAATTTTATCACACAATTTACTGCAGATAGGATCACCTCAGGCTAGTAATACTTAAAAAGTTGCACATTGGCTTAAAAAAAATTGCACACAATCTCCTAGATATTTAAAATTTAATTCAAAATTTAAAATTTAATTCAAAATTCAAAAATGTATAATCTAAGAAAAGATGCAAACCATAAAAACCAGAACTCTGTGGTGAGAGTACGTTATGAATATCCTGTAACAGTAATCCAGTTGTTTGTTGTAAGGAAATTTAATTTAAAAAAAATCTGGAATTTCAAACAACCAACATAACTAGTTTAGTCAGTTCAAATTCTAGATGGGTTAAAAAATACAGTATGAGTCTAGATACAGAAATGTAAATTATCTTCTTGCAAACAGGATTATTTAATAGTACTTAATATAATGTTTAAAATGTACGCGTCTTTCAGCCTGACAGATGATACGCACAGATTTCAAAGGATACTGACATCATTTACATAAGACATAGAGCAGGCAACAAGCAACTATCATCACAAATGCAAAGCATATATTAAAAGAGGATAAGTAACTTTCATCTTTCAGACTATTATGAAATATTTTTACCTTCACAAGATACATCGCTTCTTCAAAATCCAATGTAGTGGATAACGATAACCAGATATTTTCAACAGCTTCAGCACTGACCTGTTTTGTTATCCTGTAGATAAAAGCCACTGTCACTAAAAATTTTAGAATGAATTTAAATTAGCGTTGTTAAGTAAGTGTTACTTGCACTAAGTCAAAATTTCCTGTCTTGATTTCTTACACATTTAAATGCTGGCTAGTTAAATAGAATAAACGCAAGTCAGGCAGAAGAATTATTAATTGTACAATTCCCATATAAATGCTTTTCTCAGATTTCTTTACAGAAATACAAGAAACAGATTTCTTTACATCTTGTACTTACACAGATCTTCAATTTCTGTCTTCATACCCAAGGACTTCCAAAGAGAAGTTGCTGTAGAAAAGCTGTTACTCTTTCCAAGTTCTGAACATACGTGAGCAGTATATAGTATACTTCCCAGATTCTTCACAGTGGAAGAAGCGTTTAGTGCTGAATCTGTGCAGTCACAGATCCACTGCCACTCCAGGTCAGATGCAGTTTCAGTTTTATCCATTTAAGGGAAGTCATCACTTGAGGGTCAACAAAGAAAAAAGATCTTTCGGCAATACGAAGGAAAACCGGTCAAGGCGTAAGGCTTAATCCGTTTTCAACAGACAAGCTTTTGATATCCGAGACTCAAAAGCATAGATGAGGAGGGCTCAGTTAAAACGAGATCAGAACAAATTTAACCTGCAAGTGAGGGGGGAAAGCAGCAACACAAGCAGTCATAGAATTGTCTGGTTGGAAGTGACCTTAAAGATTGAGTCCAACTGTTCACCCATCACTGCCAGGGTCTCTAAACCCTGTCCCTCAGCACCACATCTACACATCTGTTAAATACCTCCAGGGATGGGGACTCCACCACTGCCCTGGACAGTCTGTTCCAGTGCTTCACAACCCTCTCTGCAAAGAAGTTCTTCCTGATATCTAATCTAGATCTCCCCTTAACTTAAGGAATTTCCTCTCATCCTGTCACTTGCTATACAGGAGAAGAGACTGACCCCCACATCCCTACAACCTCCTTTCAGGTAGTTGTAGAGAGGAATAAGGTCTCCTCTGAGCCTCCTCTTTTCCAGGCTAAACAACTCCAGTTCCCTCAGCTGCTCCTCATAAATAAGACTTGCTCTCCAGATTCTTCACCAGCTTCATTGCCCTTCTCTGAACACACTCAAGTTCCTCAACATTCTTCTTGAAGTGAGGGGCCCAAAACTGAACACAATACTCAAGACATAGCCTCAGCAGTGCTGACTGCAGGGGAACAACAACTACCCTACTGCTGTTGGCCTTCTTGACCACCTAGGCACACTGCTAGCTCATATTAAATCAAAGAAGACCACAAGCAAACCATAGCTCTCAGGTGAACTTTGTAAGTTCATTAGTCTCCTGGAGTTGAGACAAGGCGAGGAAGGAAAACCACCACCTGCTTATGGTGGCTACACATATGGCTTAAAGGGCACACACAGGTCTTTCATAGGCAGCTAAGATGAAAGGAAATCTGCAGTCACGGTGTAACATTGCACATACATGCATAATGTGAACCGACATATTTGAAAGAACTCCACAAAAAAAAGTTCCTTTCCCACGAAGAAATAACAGAGAAAAAGCCTATGCCAAAAGCAGACCAAAAGAAACACTACTGAAGCCTTCCTAGATCAACAGAAAACACAGAAAAGAACAGGGAATAGGAAAAAATCCTGTGCAGAAAAATAAAGTAATGACATTGGACAGGACCTGGTGATGGGAGAGGTATTGAATTAGATACAGAGGCAGGAGTTTGATAAACAGGAGCTGGGGCAAACCCAAAATAAATCAATAGGTGTATCCAACGTGAGAGTAAAAATACGCAGGGAAATAGAGGGTGTGCTGAGCAAAACAGCCAGGAAAACAAGCTCAGAACGCAAGCTACATTCTTGTCTTCACACTCCTCCCTTAATCTTTGTAGCTAGAACTACACCATAAAGTAGCCTGTGCAGTGAATAATAGAATTTCCAGTTACACATTCAGAATTATTTTGTGTAATTTCTGAGTACTTGGGTTTGAACTATACTTGCATTGTATTTTACCCTAGGCTTAGGAAAACTCTACAGTTCTTTAGTATACTTCAAAAGACATGCAGCCAACATGTAAAGTGTAGGAAAAACCTGCATGAGTTTTGTATTTTAAAATTACATTTTAAATTTATAACTTTTAACAACTCTGTATATATTCTAGATATCTCCAGCAAACATATCTAGAAAAAACAATTCTTCAACTTGTTATTTTTCATTTAGGAATTATGTTCTGTTTTGATTTTAACAAGCATCCTCTTTCTAAAGATACATAATTGTGATTCAAGGAATTTTGTCACTCAAACACAAAAGTTTTTTGAACTAAGCATAAGTAGCTGGCAAACTACATTGAAAACACAAAACCCATGCATTTAATAAGAATCTTAACGGTCTGAAGTATAGGAAAATCAGAAAAGAAAAAAATGAAAAAAAAATCTTGGTTTTCTCCCCATCTTTTTACAGCACATGAGGAAGAAATAGCTGTTTCATTAAAACTTTTTCTCTACTCCCTTTTTTAAATTACTTCTCTCTCTGTTTGAGAGATGTAAATGAACCGAGAGTGCAAATTCAGAAAATTGTACACAGTGTTTAGAGAACTTCACAAAGATCAGAGGAAGTATGCAGAAACATTCGAAATGTTTATATATCATGTTCCAACCCAAAACTTAAAGCACAAGAGCTTAAAATAAGTAACTATTCATATTTAGGTACCTGACCTAACCAGTAGGATTGTCACAATTTCAGAAGTATCAATAACTGAACAACTGTTAGTGACAGAAATTCACCACTTAGGTGAGCCCTGAGACCTGCAATCTTGAATCTTTGAAAACTAAACTTTGAGTAAGAAAGATAGGAGAAATTCTCCATGAACACTTTTGGTCTTCTGAAGTAACTAGTGCCTGCAGACACTAAGAATGCTGATTTTAGATGTGTTCTGCATTGCAGAAGAGCTTTCTAAACCCTACAGTTCACAGAGCAGACTTTATACCCAGACTAACATCTCATCAAATAATTGCCTGCCATTAAAATAAATGCATTATTTTGTATGATTTTGTATGTATGATTCTTACCATGGTATTTTCTCCTCCTTAAACACATAATCATGCTGCAAAAGTAAAACACAAATTCCATTAGGCATCTCAGATGTTGAACACTTTCTGTTTCTTAACAGAAAGAACTCATTACTGTACATGCAGATGAATGCTTTTTAGCATTTTAAAATAATTACAAAGATTTTGAACCCTCAAAATTGTGCATCTCCAAACAGTTGGTAATAAAACCCAGGTTTTGTTCTTATGTGTTATGTATTAATCAATGTTTTTTAAAAATCCCTTAATATTGTTCATTCTATTTCCACCCAGGGAAGCTTCCTGGGCCCAGCAACTTCACCATCTACGCCACTACAGTGTTACTAAATCTTACTGGTACAACCTGCAGTAAAGTACCACATCCACAAACCATTCCCAAACTGTTTCCAAGCACAGTTCAGGAACTGGGAAGGGTGAGGGACCATTCCTCAGAAGCAGTGCACATAGTGTCCATCCTGTTTCGGAGGGTAAGAATTTAACAGCACGGATATGACATTCTCCATATCAACTGGACACATTGCTGGTAATACTTAACTTACTGGGAGAGGTGTAAATACATTCATCTATAGACACGTAAAATCCAAACTCCCTGTATTTGTGGTATAGTAATTTCAGTATATACGACTGATTCTGATTTTTAAGTGCATTAATGAAATACTCATACTATAACAACCTCACCTTTTCTCCTCTTAACTCGTCATTATAATGATGTCACCATCTAGAGGCCTCAGACTATTTTGCATCTCTGTATGTTAAGCCACAAGAGGAGATGTAGAAAATATGCACAAAACTTACAGAAACTATTTAAGCTAGCATCAAAATGAAGACATCTGGACCTGTCAATGCTTGGCCATCTAATTCATGTATATTGATGATAAAATTCTAACATTAAAATAATGTTGCTGTTCTCACATTATTTTAAATAAAGGTGAAAGAGGCAATATAAAAATTCCTGTAAAATTCATATCTACACTGTAAATCAAGGTATGACTGTAGTCATGCACCTTGGATTCTTCTAGTATCTATGCTGCAGGTGCAGAAATCTCCCTGCAAAGCACTTAACAGCATTTGTGGAATACTAATCTAAGATAGTTTTCCTGATGCGCTGCTACAATGACATTATTGTCGGAGATAAACTGTTTAAATATAACTTGTCTGTGCAAGCAGCGATCAGATCTTCCTACTGCAGTGTAGATCTATGCAAAATTTATTAACATTTGGAAAGCTCTTCTACAGTAAAAGTGAATTATTTAAATTATACCAATCATGTTCTCAAAGAAGTTAGTAGGATGATTTTACGGTACTTTAAAATGGTACATATTACATTCTTTCTTCATCTACCTACCCTCTTTTTTTTGGCTTCCATTTGTTTTTTTTCTATTCGCACAAAACCTATGTAGCCGGTGAAACATCATGTTCTGCTAGAGAAAGAACCATAATCCTCAAATTCACGCCTCTCAATATGAGAGTAAAGAAACTTTTTAATCAAGGAACTGTTCAGTACTGTTCAGTAAAAAACATTGCTTACTATAAATGACAGAAAATGGCACACGGCTTCATTTGACTGTATCAAGTTTAGTATTAAAAACTATTTTGCAGACAATTGATATCACTTTTTTCTTGAGAGGAGCTGCTGGGGAGGAGCC
>NW_010430959.1:44077-71846 GCF_000710305.1 Buceros rhinoceros silvestris | reverse complement strand
AGGGGGTGGGGCTGGGAGGGCAGGATTGGTGGCACCTTCATAAAATAAAATACACTTACATTCCTGGGTTGGTAAGACAGAGTACAGAAAGCTTTGAGAAAATTTTTAAGAAGCCTTTCTTACCAATTTTTCAATCTCTGTGAACTAGGACAGTAACGGAGTGCAGTGTACTCCTGTTCTGGGAATTTCACTTAATGCTTTGCATACTGATAAATGACTGACCCATTGCACTAAAACATCTGCCTTATATTAACACATTAAACCATGAATGTATTTTATACCTGCAGGTTAAGGAGGGAGACTGCAAGGCAACTGTGTCTTCCACAGGCAAAAAATTTCCACGTGTACTAGAATAATTTCAAAGAATTATACAAGGATACAAGTTTATTCAAATATATATGCTAGAAATCTGCAAAAATATTACTCTTTTTGCAAAGGATCAGAAAGTTTAGAATTGGAGTCGACAAAAATGGAAAGTTACTTGGATTAAGGTTTCAACAAACATAACTAAGAATGATAGGAATTTAATAGGGTAAAAAGATTTATGGGCTAAAATGACCTCATATACTTCTGCACTTCTACAATTTATAGAAAAATTACATACACATCTAGTGCTTATTCCACATAGAATTTTAAAGTTAACTACCTACCTGTCCAGCACTGACCTAAACCAGTTTTGTTCTTTAAACAGCAAATCAAGAGTACGACCAAGATTTTTTAAAGCATTACTTTGTGTAAGTATTGTTAACAACTAAGATATTAGAATAATAACTGTTTTGGATATTTTTTTTAAAAAAGGCAGGTTTAATTCCAGTCAGACACAGTTACTAAAAACATACTGTGCTGTGAAGGACAGTGTGTATTTCAGGCTTTTTTTCCTATTAGCTATATTGGCCCAAGCATACAGCAGCTACTCTTAAAAACAGAAATGAGAATGGCAAAATATGCATTAATTACTCCGTACAGAGGCCCACACGTGCACATCTGGCCACCAGTATGTAGTCACCTCTTGCCAGGGACCATGACTGCTGGGCTCTGTAAAGGTATCAGGTGCCTTAAGTCAGCTGTGGGGTGGCCACTAACACCTCTAAACAGGTCTTTTTCCCTTCTCTTGGCAAGCATGGATGTCTTGAGAGGGAACAGGATTAAACTGACACTGAAATAGCCCCACAGGGGGATACCAGTGACAGATCCCAGAACACTTACCCCAAGGTGAGCAGTGTCTGCTGGATCTGCTGCTAAACAAGAATGTGGAGACATCCTCCACTGAACTTGGCCACCAAAGAATACCACTGGAGCTCTTCCTAGGCAACTTGTAAAAAAATCTGACAAAACCCCACATAGTTGGGACAGGATTCTTTTCTGAATTCTAGAAAAACTTCTCTGGTCAGGACAACAAACGTTTCACCTCATCTAGATAGGGACAAGCTGATCTTGATCTAAGTCTATAGCAACATGTGATCAGATGTCTACGATACACTGCCTCATTGCTAAAGTGGTTCCCCTCAATTTTTCCAATCATTACTTGTTAATCTGTATAAACTTCATAGAATAAAACCACAGAAACTAAACCAAGTACATAAAAAGGCTATCTTTATTCTTTTGGGTTGTTAGCAATGTAGTAATTTTTGGTAAAACAACTTTCTGCATGCAGTTCATCAGTACGCAATGAGCCAATAGTTTCTATGAAAGCAGGAGCCCATATATATTCCAGTTCTTTTGTAAGAAATGCAAAGTATTTCGCTGTCCATTGCACAAGTTCATTATTCATTCTCATGAAGAAAGATTTTGAATAACAAATTACAGAGCTTCTACTGCAGTAGGAATCAACCAGAAAAGCTGAGAGCATGAGACTAACACAGAGGAAGATTAAGGCTAAGATTACCCTGACAACTGACAGGCAGGACTGTAATTTCAGAAGAAACCCTTCTATCTTGTTTCACATGCAAAGACCTACCTACTGACCAGAAAAAGTCCATTCCTTTTAAAATTATTCCTTATTAAAATGTTTAATATAGTTAGGAGAAACTTGCAATTACCAATTCACATTGTATCTTAGGTTTCCCAACCGTAAAGTGTAACAATAAACAGCAATAAAAATAACTAACAACATGAAGATATGTAGTTTCCTATAATAAGTATAAAATGTTATAAAATAAAACTATTTTCAAAATAACAAGAATAGATCAATAGATATATATTATAAAGGTTTTTTTCTACCCCCACAGTTTAAGAAATATATTTGTCCTGTGTAGCCTCATTATTTACTGCATATTTGCTGATTACAAAACTCAAACAAAATAAAATCTATAATAGCAGCAAACTATTGCTTACTGGTATGAGGAATGACGGTCTTGTAGAACAGGGTTTTTTTTTCCTTTTTACCACTTACATGTCTTCCCATCTTAGACTTTAGTAGCAGTAGTATAACAGCAGCAAGCATGCATCAGTTAAAGCTTCCCAATTATTTGGAGTATTACAGAATATATTGTATTATTTATGAAAATGTTATAAGCTACATTTACTAGACTACATAAGTGATGCAATAAATAACAGTACTTAGGTCATTGTCTCTTTGTTCAAACTGGTACCACTGCGTAAAACTGCTGATTAAATAACAGAGGATATTTTACTTATATAAATAGTGTCAACCTTCACAATAAAATAATAATCTAAACCACAATGCAGGACAAAGCTGATTTAAGCATGTCCTTTTGGTCATCTCAGCTTTCTACAGAAGACTGTATTACACACAGCAGAAACATGACTAAAGTGCCATTGGGGGTGTCAAAATCACATCTGATGTACGTATTTTGTGTCTCTGCTATGACCCACCCTTTCAAAGTATGGTCTGAGGTATACATTACGGTACTATTTATCCCAAAAGGTACTTTCTTATCAATTTATACATGTAGCTTTGATTATTGTCTTAAGTGGGATATATTAATGTGAAATAAGAAGCGTAGAAACAGACTTTGGAATGAAGTATGGAAGCCACACATGAAATTACAATGTCAACAGTTGCTTCAGTAATTCGCTGTAGGCACAATTTGGCATTGGTAGCTTTTCTAAAAGAAAAGAACTGAAAAGATGTGAAAAGAACTGTTTAAATCTCTCAGGAATCACAAGATATCTTGGACTCTGAAAGTAAAGCTTTTTTCATAGTTTCACATTTTTTTAAAAACACTAGTTGTGTGTGTGGCATCATTTCTTTTAATCACTGTATCTGAAATGGACTGTATAATAAATTAAGAATTACTAAAAAATATTCAACATAAATATATTAAAAGCAAGAGGCCAACCTCTTTTCTGTAAAAATTACTCCCTTGTTTTTGTTTTCTGTTTTATAATTTGCTGTTGATTTTATCTAGATCCTGAGGTTCAACAATCTGGAAGTTTGGTTTTCTGCTTTTAGAAGTAGCTTGATGACAACTATGTGCACATTATAACGCCATAATTAGTTATTTCTGATATTTGTGTTCCTCTACAAGAGTATTTCGTTTTTCTTCTCAGCACAGCAGAACTAGAAATAGCAGTATGTGAATTAAAGCAAATGAGATCACGAGAAGAACTGTCACACACAGAACATACATAGGAGATGAAATGTGTACAGTGGATACACTTCCACAAAAATACAGACTTAGTAGCACTTCTTCTGCACTCTGTTAAGGGTTCCTACAATCCCAGTAGAAATTTCATGTCTCCTCTCCGCTAGTGATAGCTGATAATAAAAACTCTTCCACAAGGTTGTTTCCTTAATCCAGGCTGAGAGTTTGCCAGTGAAGGGTCATTGTCTTGGTACAGATACTGACTGTAGCAGTAGGTAAATATGTAAAAACTTGTAATTTTGGCATAATCTGCCAGTAAGAGTCCTACTGACAAAAATGTCATCTTCTCAGGCTTGTGAATATTCATCATGGACAGCCTCTTCGGCTTTACTTTTTATTCTCCTTTTTTGTCTTTCCCCTTGTCTTCTTTTTCTGATTTGTCATCTTCATATTTTTCTTTTTCCGGTTTTGTTACACTTTCATAAGAAGGCGGTGATGTAGTGGGTGCAGATACACCCATTTTCTCTGGAGGTGAGTTTTCATTTGGCTTACCAATAATCATATCTTTTTTGATAAGCAGATCGACCCCATCTTTCCGATACATAAATGAAAGTTTTTTTACTGACTGTCTTAAAAGATAACGTCTGTAAGCACGCTGAATTACAGTAGCAGACAATTCCTCCTGTTTTCGTTTTAGTGTGGTTGTAATGGGTTCGTAGGAGACTTTCGAAGGGTTGGCTGCCATAAACCGATCTTCCATCTGTATTCTGAGGGCATCCATCTCCTCACTTTCCCCCAAAACACGCTTTGTGAAAGCAAACAAGATGTCAAGGCAGTGAATTCTGTCGCCGCTTACCATGGGCAGATCCATTGCAATAAGTTGAATTGTGTTTGGTTTTGGTATATTAAGAGGAGGGTCCAGAGACGCAGCAAAATCAGACAATTTGCTATATTCTATGAATTGAGATGCATCAGGATCGTATTTTTCCCAAACCTCATAGAACATCTCAAAGTCATCCTCGCTCAAGGGTTCAGCACTTTCTTCAGTAGCAACACCAAAGTTCTCCAAAATCACAGCAATGTACATGTTCACCACTACCAGAAACGATATGATGATGTAGCTGACAAAGAAGAAGATCCCAACGGAAGGGTTGCCGCAGTCGCCTTTCACGGAGCTCCCTGGATGAGCTTTGTTAGGATCACAGTCTGGCTCCTCACTGTTAAGAATCGGGGCTAGCAAACCATCCCAGCCAGCAGACGTGGTGATTTGAAATAGGCAGATCATGCTGTTGGGAAATGTTTCAAAGTTGAACATGTCATCAATCCCAGCTTCCTTCTTAACGTAGGCAAAGTTGGACATGCCAAATATGGCGTAGATAAACATGACCAGGAACAGCAGCAGACCAATGTTGAACAACGCAGGAAGAGACATCATCAAAGCAAAAAGCAGAGTGCGGATTCCCTTAGCGCCTTTAATGAGACGCAGGATTCGTCCGATTCTGGCAAGTCGGATGACTCTGAACAGTGTGGGGGATACAAAGTACTTCTGAATCATCTCATCTAAGCATGTACCTAGAGAAACATAAAAATATAAGGGTAACACTAGACCATGGATTACATTTCCCACAGCAAAGTATGAATAAAGAATAATTCTACCTGTGAATTAGAGAGAATTATAATTAGAGATAAATTATATCTGCTATGGGTAATTTTAGGGTTTCTTTGTAGCACTTTGGAAGAAAAAAAGGAGTATTAAAATTGATATTAAGAAAGTTACTACTCTAAAGTATCTTTTCACTTCCTAAATAATCAGGAGAAATTAAAATTATTTCCTCTAACCTGCAAAATTTGTCACATATAAAGCATATAATACACATCTTACTGTTTTGAATATAAGGATCGCTTACCTATTATGGAAAGAATAACAACCACAAAATCAAAAATATTCCAGCCAACGGTGAAGTAATAACAGCGGAGTGAGAACATTTTGAAAACACACTCTCCAGTGAAAAGGACAACAAAGACCAAGTTAATCCAGTATAAAATATCTTGCATCCGTTCACCCTGGTCATCTGTTTCTATCATCATGGTGACCATGTTAAGACAGATGAGAACCATAATGGTGATGTCAAATGCTTGCTTTGTTACAATATCAAACACCAGACCCTGCAATTTGTTCTGAGGGAAGAAAAAAGAAAAGGTAATGGTATCCTGTACATAATGAACATCCTTTTCCTTCCTCCCATTTCCTCCCTCCCCCTCCAAAACATAAAATCAAGAAAAAGGCTGAAAAAAATCTAAGAAAAGCACTGTCCAGCTCTAAGTTTTCTCCTCAAAACCCAACAGGCTTCTCTTTCTTCAGATTCCTTGATTCTCTACTTTTTTGGGCATAACAAGTATTTTTCCTGCAGGACAGAACTATGTACATATTTCAAATTCAGAATAAAGGGCTAACTTGAAGTAGGCCTAAACCAGTTCTGAGTTAAGGAAGAAACTTTTTTACAATTAATGTACTGCTGCAATTTCTTCCCAAAAACAGATGATACAAGAAGAGCACACATTCTTACCGCTGGTCTAGGTATAGGTTTTTGTGGCTTTTTAGATCCCAGCTTTTTCATGGCATTGTAGTATTTCTTTTGTTCTTCTGTCATGAAAATGTCTTGACCTCCAAGGTAAAATAATAAAAATAGAACTGATTACAGCCAAGCCTTTAATTCCATTAATTCACAGCACTGCAGAACATGGTTTTCATGAACCATGTATTAATTCTTATACATTGTTACCAAAACAAATATATAGTAATTATATCAAAGATTGTTCAAATATCTGACAAGTCTTGATGCAAAAATAAAACTAATTAAGAAAAGGAGGAAAAAAACCTCCAAACTTCCATCTAGTTATTATTAGAAAAAATACATACCTGATTAAGTCAATTAAATATGTACAAAAAGCCCTTGTAAAAAACACTCATTCCACAGATACTTACAAATCTAATACTACAAACTCCACTCTGTAAATCAATCCACTAGAAATAAAAAAGCTTCGAAGGTAGAAAGATTCACTAAGAGCTGATTTTCCTTCAGAGAAACCATATGAGGAAAAAGTAATCACTGATGTTACTTTTCAGGATACATAATTTATCATCTGAGTACAGGTATCTTGGTTCAGATTTTTTTTGCCACAATAATACTTCCAGAGCATACAGGAAGCTTGACCACCCCCCTACATTGTACAGAGATAATCAGAAGCATGCGCTTACTCTGGGGTTTCTTGCCTGAATAAGAGAACAGCAGTCTGAGTAAAAGGGTATCTAGACTGGTACGTGTAATAGCCATATGGAAACTCTTGTCATAAATACAATTTATGTTGAGAAGTAACTTCTTTCTTCTTTCATGCATTTTTTTTGTAAATACATTCCACATATGCATGATGCCAAAGCAGTGGCATTTGAAATGAATTTAGAAGGCAGAGGTGATTGATTCCGTGCCACTGTCACACTGACTTTATCAAATGCAGTGTCAGTCTTATTTAGAAAGTAATGATGAATCTGGATGAAGACGTGTTTGAGTCTTTTGCTGTAGCTACATATAGACATGATCGCTTAGAAGTCAAAAGAGATCCTGTTTAGCATGCCCTCCTCATAAGCCAGATATTCAAGTAAAATTCAGTCCTTCGAAAGTAAGGGTTTTGGAAGAAAACCAAGGCATTAATTTGCTGATTGTGATAGAAATGTGATGTGACACTGTCAGGGGATTTTACCTAGCAGGAAATTAAATAAAAGGACCTATAAAGGAAGTGGCCTTCAACAGGGGATTTCTTCTGTTGCCTCACTGATGTAATGCGAATCAAGTGCAAATGAGCCATCATTGCCTCAGCCTGCTGTCCACAGAGAGAATAGCAGTGTCGAGATGCCTTTGAGGACTGTAAGGGTTAGGAATTTGACAGCTAGTGAAACTTTTTTCCCCATGGGAACTAATGTAATGAAAACGGGATGCACACAGGGACCAAAGAAATGCACACACTTTTAACTGCTCAGGGACAGTATATTGCAACATTAGGTCTTTCCTATTCGTATCTCAACAATATTGACTGAAATGCAGAGTTCTCCACTTTTCTGCTTTCACATCACTATGAAGAAGAAAAATACTGCTGGGTAGGCACACACTGCATGATCTGCATGTTTCTGTGAGCACGGATGCATCTATAAATCTGAAAGACAGGTAACTAATGCTTGCTAATTTGTTACATGAAACTGAAGAATAGCATATACACAGAATTTTCCTCAGCCTAATTGCTGTCGTTTGTGATATCTGCAGTATCTGACTAACTTGGTGACAGACACAAGAGCTTCAAACGTACAAGGGGTGTATACCAAACCACCAGAAAAACCCCTTTAGCAGGAACCCTTCTCTGCCTTGAGTCATAATGACTACAGTAGAGAAGAGTCTGCCAAGTGAACTTAATAAAATTTATAATCAGCTCGGTACTGAGTAAGATCACCTTGTTACGTACAGACTGCCAAAAATGCCAGTAGCATATATAACACCTTAGTTTCCCTCTCCAAGGGTAAGAAACGGAACCACCTTCCTCTTAAGTACTGGAAGCCCCTGATATTTACACCTCCCTTGGAATAAACATCTTTGAAGATGATGTCATTAGGTTTGGAAAAACAAACTCATCCTTTCTATTCTGTGGGTCTACAGATATAGGACTCAAAGAATCTGAAGAAGCAACACACAAAGATAAATAGTCCACTCTCAAATGGAAAGATTTACTGGAAGTTTCCACTGCAGGAAGTCTAGAAATACCTTTTTTCAGTACAACTGACAACCTATCTAGAATCACAAAAGAAGAAATTATGTACTGCCTTGTTACTACTTAGCTCACTTAAAAAAACCCAAACAAACAATATTCCAGTATGATTCTGCTCCAGATGTGTACAGAAAAATACAACTATTGTAAACTTTAGACAGCATTTATAGTTTAAATAGGAAGTTGAATTCAATTTGCCGTCATAGTCTGCATTTTAATCTATTTAAATGCTCCTGGAGTTTTTGACACAATCTTGTGTTTATTTGAATAATAGAAAAAATTTCACTTGAAAAGGAAAACTACACATTTTCAAAAGTCAACAATCATCTTTCTCTCACAAATTCACTAGTAACTCATGAGTCAGATTCCTAATCCTCTCTAATCTTACACTACAAAGCAGTAGTTTCACCACTCGGCCTGTCTGTATTAGTCTCTTTGTAATTGAGAAGGCCTTCACAGTGCTGCTATACATCATCAATTTTGGTATTTCTAGTTTTGCATATTCTCTTATCCCTTGTCATCTATTTGCTTGAATTTCATCATCTTCCTTTCCACATAGCTTTGTCACAGCACTACAAGGGGAAGCGTTAAACAATACAAAACTTTCTGATGTACAACACCTCACTGGGCTGTACAGGGATGTGAAGAATACTAAGACACACAGTGTAAGTTTAAATGACTTCAACTGCCTTTAAAACCAGTTTATTATTTCATTATTTTGAATAACAGGAAATCTTAATAGATTATTCTTTTTTCTTTCTATTACTATGAGAAATTTTAGACACTTATATTATCCTTGAACACATTTTCTGAATGCCCATTAACAATGAATTGTTGTGAAAATGAAACAGGTGATACTTATCTTCTTCTTTTGTTGGTTGAAGTTATCTATGATGACACCAATGAATAAGTTCAGGGTGAAAAATGATCCAAAGATGATAAAGGCAACAAAGTAAATATACATGTAAAGGTTGTCCTCATACTTGGGCTGTTTCCCTACCTACATAACATAGAAAAACAGTAACATATCACAAATAAGAGTTAAGACAAATTACAGAATACTAAGCAGGAACAGAAGCTGCATCCACCTGGACAGCAAAATCTTGACAAAGGGAGAAAAACAGCTGTTTTGGAGCATACGCTACACATGCCTTATTTTTGAACTTGAAAATTTAATTAATACAGACCTGGCATCCCTCTCCGTTCTATCTGCCAGTTCCCATCTAAAGACATTTGATGTTTCATGTAATTCTAACTAAATCAATGTCCCGGTTTGGGCTAAACTTCCTGGTTTGAGCTGAAACTTCCTTGTTTTGGTTAACAGACAAATAGAATTATTCCCTGCAATACGATGACGCCGCATTTAATTGGTTAAGAGTCAGGGACAATCTCTTACAAGGAAACGCTGAGACACGTGGGTCTTTTAGCCTTGAGAAGACTGAGAGGGGATCTTACATATGCTTATAAATTGCTATTAAACCAATAGTAGGGCTGCTAAAAGGTGGGCAGTCAGGAGGATGGGGCCAGGCTCCTTCCAGTGGTGCCCAGGACAGGACTAGGGGCAACAGACACAAACTGGAACACAGGAAGTTCCACCTCAACATAGGTAAAGACTTCCTCACTTTCACAGAGTGACAGAGCACTGGAACAGGCTGCCCAGAGAGGCTGTGAATTCTCCTCT
Organism: Buceros rhinoceros silvestris; assembly: GCF_000710305.1. Classification (NCBI taxonomy): domain Eukaryota; kingdom Metazoa; phylum Chordata; class Aves; order Bucerotiformes; family Bucerotidae; genus Buceros; species Buceros rhinoceros. Next base: position 61,805 of record NW_010430959.1, on the reverse strand, counting down.
GGTGATATTCAAAACCCGCCTGGACATGATCCTGTGCAACCTGCTCTAGGTGAATCTGCTCTTCATAGAAAGGGGGTTGGATAGATCTCCAGAGGTTTGTTCCAACCCCTAACATCTTGTGATTCTGTAAATTTGACAGAAGTGTGCAAATCTCAAAAGTAATTAATATCCTATAAACTTTAGGCATATTAGGAGCTGGATAGAGATAACACAAACACCAGCATTAACAGACCAACAGGTAAAATTCAGCCATTTTACTTTTTGAGATCACCAGAGTCTGCAATTCTGGATTATCTATTGCGGGTGATGCCACTTGATCATTTGGGTTATTTTTGGCAACCCTGGAAAAACTTGTTTCCCAATCTGTACTATCTCAGTGACACAAATTAATAGGAAATCAGATTTTTTTTTTGTCATTCACGTATGATATTAAATTAGAAATACTTTATGTAGATCTACTGCTATAATGTTTTTTACCTATTGAAAGTATATGCACTTACTACTTTATAGTGCATAGATTTTATTTTTATCCTTTATATTTTACTTTATTTTAACTGCCATTCAAGAAGTATTACATCATTCTTATATCTATTTTCACTCAGTAAATTTTATATTGCACTCACTTCTGTAGAATCAACTGCAGCATACATGATGTCCATCCATCCTTTAAACGTTGCCTAAAAACAAAGTTTGTTAATATTTCTATCAAAGCTCCAATTTTGTAAACATTCTAAATAAAACACTGTCTTCTGCAACGTATTTGTACCGACAAAAATAAAGAGCAATATTAAAAGTCTGGTAAGCCACGAGAAAAGCATTCACAGGAAGTAATTTACTGGAATACTCCCTAATACTTAGATATTGAAGACATCCTAATCTTCAGGCAAATTCATATAAACTCTGTGTGAGTAAGTTGCCATCAACATCTGAGCATAACAGAAAGACTACAGTTTATAACAAGGCTATGAGTTCTCACTTTCTGACAACCAAAAACTGGAGGACTCCAAAAATCAGCCATTTTGGGTTGGCATTTTTCAGACAGAAAATGTCCACCGGTATCCCCAAATCCTTCTCTGCAGGGCTGCTCTCAATCCCTTCACCCTCCAGGGACTGCTCCACCCCAGGTGCAGGACCTTGCACATGGTCTTATTGAACTTCTTGAGGTTCACATGGGCTCACTCTTCAAGCCTGCCAAGGTCCCTAAGGATGGCATCCCATCCTTCTAAGCATACCAACTGTACCACTTGTGTCAGTGGTTGTACAGCTTGGTGTCACCTGCACACTGCTGAGGGTGCACTCAATCCCACTAATCTATGTAATTGATGAGGCTATTAAATAGTATTGGTCCCAGTGCAGGCCCTGGAGAGACACCACTTGTTACTGGTTTCCAACTGGACATGAAGCTGCTGACTAAGTCTTTGGACACAGCCATTCAAGCAATTCCATCTAGTGGGCCTTCCATCAAACTTACTCCTGTGAGCTATGATATTAAGTAAAGGCAAGGTATGAATGGTATATGTTCACTGGAAACTTTACATAGCTGAACCATTCTGTGCAATGTTACAAAAGCTAAAAGCACTGCTCTCTTCTGCACTGGTAATTTATGCAATTGCCTAGTGCTATTTAGCAGTAGTTACTCCCTGAAGCAATCAGATTGTAGCCTACTAGCACAACACTAATTACTAAACACTACCAGTTGGAGATGTTCAGACAGAATAACTACCAAGTGCATATGAGCACAAATATTTGCTGAGAAGCATTTTGTCAAGTGATAACCTATTGTGAACCTGATTAGGAATATATGTTTCTCTCCTACTGGCTCAAATTTACAGATGCTACCCCTAAAAAAGGCTTGTGTTTAGAAATCTAGCACTAGTAAATTCTGCAATTGCTCATGTGGAGTTTAAAAAAAAAGCTAAAAACAATCTCAAAAAAAACCCACTCGAAAATGATAATGATAATAATAAGGATAATGACTGGAGTAAGAACAATTAAAAGACAATGAAAAGCAAGGAAAATGTGACTTTTTTTTTTTTAAATCGATAGTTGGCTCTTTTCTTTTCTGAAAATCAGATGTGCCTTTGAGTGCATCTATTTGACCATCATGGCAAAAATCTAAGTCAACATGCCTTAACAAATCAAGCAAATAAAAGAAAATTAATCCTAGCTGCATTTCTTTTTTTACTAGATACTGTATTTCTGTAGCACTAGAAAAGGTACTAGAGCTTGTGTGCCAAGGAATTTTATATCCATCTGGTAGGTATTAGATATTCCTCCTCTTTCAAAATGGCCACAGAATGTATCAGATTCTTACCATAAGCAATATTAATTAGCTTCATAGAACACAATTACAAAATCGAACCCCATAGCCATTCATATATTGTAAAATAACCTAAAAATAATGGAATTAAATGTTACTGCTACAAAACTTATAGCTAGAAAATTAATTTTTATATAAAAATTTATACACTTACTACTTGAAGCAGAGAAAGATAACCAGCTCCAACATTATCAAAGTTTACTTTCACATTTTGCCACCGAACATCCGCACCAGTGCTCCTAAGATCTTCACACACATTCCTATTACTGACTTTCTCTGGTGACAATTCCTTTCCAGTTGTGGTGTTAACACAGTGATAGAACTTGCCAGCAAACAAATTTACTCCCATGATGCTGAAAATTAGCCAGAAGGTAAGACAAACCAGAAGTACATTCATAATGGATGGGATTGCTCCAGTAAGAGCATTCACGACCACCTAGTAACCAAACACAGAAAAAGATCTTTTTAAAAACAATATGTAAGCTCAGTAAAAAGATTACGTGTTTTTCAAGTCTAGAAAAAGATGTAATGTAAAACACTAAGATACACCAAAGTAATGTATACATTATAACACAAATAATACAATCAAACACACTACTGTTGTCCTTGAAAACAGACATGCATTTCAGTGTTCCTCTGTGATTTTATAACTAGGCATATTTTTATGGCTTTGTTTTATACACTATTTCTTTTTTCCTTACCCTCATGCCTTCAAAGCGTGACAAAGCTCTTAGAGGTCTCAAAGCTCTTAATGTTCGGAGGGATTTAATTGCACCGAGTTCTGATAAACCAAGGGCATTAGCTACCAAGCTAACCAATGAGACCTAGAGGAAGGAAAACAAACCAAAAGAAATTTATTATTATTTTTAATAGCCTCACAATAGAAATGTAATGCCTAGAGGAAGAAAAATTTGATCTGTTCATAAGGACCCCAAGCTTCCAGTGAGAAAAAATAAAAATTAACAACAAATTTAAAAATAAAAGCTCACCTTCCCAATGAACTCAGCCAAAGCCTGATACGTACTGAAAACCTAGTCCCATTCTCCATGACATGTTACAATACTGAACAGTGCTCTACTACAGAGCATTATTATAGTCATGATAAAATGTGAGCCAGCAGCACTTGCTTCTGCTAATTGGCACTTAGAATAATTCATATAATAGCAGATATACGAAAAACTAGCAATTTGTATTGCTTGCAGATGATGACAGGCTTGGAAGTGGTATATTCTCTGTCAGACAGGACTGACATGCATGACTCAACTGTACAACAGACACAAAGAAATATACTAATGTCAGTACAATTACCTAAAAATAGTGTGCTCGAATGCACAGAATAGTAGACAGCACTTCCGGTTATTACAGAGTTAACAATTTAACTGTGAGCTATGGCTTGTTATCTCTTCAGACTGCTGCAATCTATTTAAAAATTATCAAGTACCATAAGAAAATCTATGTTTACCTCCATCTGGCAAAGGGCACTGTTTCTGGCATTTGAAGTTCAAAACTGAAATTAAAAATTCTAAGTCCCAGAATGATCAAGAAGCTGGCAGATATGTTTTAGAGTTATATGTCTTAGAGTATTGAAAAGGGTTAATTGATTGCACATTATAAAATGCATAGAAAATAAGAAGAAACTGGTTAATTTTTTTGTCTTTAAGATGTAGCATGCAATGTTACAATAAATCAAGGGTTATTTTAAAAAATCAAGATGCAGGTTTTTTTGTAAATCTCACGAACTCAAAACCAAATTAAGTCAGAGAACTCAATAACTGTGCAATATATGAATTACAAGTTAGCGATCACTACAATGCCTTATCATGGATAACTATATACCTGTATTTATTAAATTACTCATCTAAAACTTTAGATAATTCAGCTGCCGAAGTAATTATAATTAGGTCATGTACTTCAAGAGAAGAAAATTTCATTTATAAAAGGAAAAAAAGAAAACTAGAAGATGATCCAGAAAAAGAACACATTCACTGAGCGGAATGGCCTTCATTTATGCCACCAATCCGATTTCCTAAACAAGCTCAAGTATAATACTGTGTCTTCTTTAAATTCAAATGCTAAACAAACATTTAGCACAGAATGCATTAATCCATAAGAATCCATCAAGACCTTAAGATCATTATGCCTTATTTTTATAATTTTAGAGAAAAACTATTTCTAGTATTCCTGTCAGATAACTGCATTTTTCTTAGATAATGCAGTCATTGTATTTGCATATTTCCATTGCAAGAAATCCTCTTCCTGCAAGATTAGCACGTCTACTTAATGCTGCCATAACTTCATCTTTCTTTGGAAACTAAAATATGATTTAACATATTGCTTTTTTTTGCTTTCATTTTTTTAGAGGGGAAGATAGGTCATCTCATCACATGGTGCTGATGGCAATTAAAGCTTAATTTTTCTGGTATCATCCGTGGATGTGCGTGCATGTGTATGCAAACTTTTTTTTTCTTTAATAAATATTTCCCTCCTCTTCGTTATGTATGATCATGGTTCAGACAACTCCTGATACCAGCTCTGTGAACATCACAATGGGTAACATGTGGGGAGGAGCAGGTTTACAATACAGGTGGTCAAACACTGGAAACAGATTGCCAGGTAAGGTGGCAGAATCTCCATTCACAGCTGGGTATCAGCCTGAGCAGCCTAATCTAACCTTGAGGTTTAGAGCCAATTTCTAGGCTGGCCCTCCTTTCAAGGCAAGGAGCTAGACCAGAAAACCTACAAAGGTGCCTTCTGATCTAAATTATTCTATGATCTGCTGCTACAGGGCTGTAAGATATAGGCATTCCAAGCAAGAGATGAAGATGGCTACATGAAAGCGCTGAAACCACTGAATAAGGGAATAGCCCATACCTATCATACAGAGATAAAGAATGCTGTACTGAGAATTTATCTTAAACACAATTCAAGATCAACCTTTCACAAAAGATGCTTGTACAAAGATACTAACTCTGAACATTTCTTAAATGGCAATACATTATCTATTTATTATTTTATTTCATTTTCACAAATGGCAACTCTAATAGACAAATAAAAAAGCAACTTTAAGTATTACAAGGTTCTGGAAACATACTGTCTTGGAACCCTAACAGGAAATGAGACTAAAGCATGGCATCAACAACTTTATGCAAAGACGACAAAATCCATCTGGATGAGCTGCTGTTTTCCTATTAATTATAAAATAGTCATACTTTCTAATTTAACATTTGAGTTACAATAAAAAAGTCAATGGCATCCTTAAAGAAAGCAAATATTAAAAAAAAATGCATAAATACTCAGCCTCACTCAAAGACAGTCTTTCTTTCCTTGCCTTGTTGAGGGTGTATTGTTTTGCACATCTTAAGCAAAGAGGAGATCCTCTCATACTTACTTACTAAGTTTTTTAGAGATCAATAGAGCTCTTCTGGGAATACAGGCTGGCTTTATGCTTTGTGTAAGTATATAGTTCACAACAGATTGAATGGAGAGGATGTGAAAGGAGAAAGCATAAAATTGCATTTCCCAGCAAAATTATGTTATCTCATGTCACTGAGTTGGCCCATCTGCTCAGAATGGGAATCTGCACCCCTGCCCCATAACTGATGCTAAAAAGGAAAGCACAGTTACATGAGGAAGAAGGATAACAAACACCACTTGTGCCTTTCCCTCCAAAAAAGTATTTTAAAAGACCATTAGGTAAGTTTCAGTGCTGTTGGTAGGGTACACAATTTCTGTCCCAGATTCCAACTCATTAATTGAGTTTCCCTCTGTCCATTTGTTGAATTTCCACTCTAATGTCTGTGCAAGAACTCCTTCATATTTAATATATTCAATATATTGAATATATTCAATATCACTAACATCATTGATTTCTTTAGAGTGCAATTTCAACACTACTTCTTATCATAATTGTTGAAAATCATTAATTCTGTCACCTAAAGCCTGGCTTTTTTCCTGTTACAAGAATTTGGAGAGGCAACAAGAGGCATTCTCTATGATTGGAGACAGAGCAAAGAAAACCAAAAGAACTTCAGCTTCCAAAAAAGAATCTCTGCAAAGTCACGTGTCAATGAAAAATGGAAGAGATGCACTGAAATCAGCCTTGCAGCCCAGTATGCAATGAGCACCATAACAATAAAAATAAGGATAGTGAACGAATGACTCCCACTTTTTACACATCCATAGGTCATCACTTCTCATTTTCCTCACTCCTTCTCTTTACTCCAATCGCTGCCTCCTTTCTCCCAGCCCTCTTCTTTTGCTGTCGTCTTGACTTCCTGATACTATTCTCCCCTGCTGTTCTTTGCCAGTGACTCATTAAGCCCAAGATCAACTGTTCTACGCCAACTCCATGCGTGCACTTAAATTTCCCTTCCCTTTCTGCGTGTGCTTCCTCATTGTTCTCTATCACCAAATCCAAAGACTGAAGTCCAATCAGCTAATAGTGTTCACTCACTGCCTGGGACCCAGTGCAGTAAAACACAAACAGAACTAAACAGAACTCATGGAGTCAATGACAGCATACATATAAAGACGGATTTAGTTATGGAATCTGATTCACCAGCATGTCGTTTTCTGTTCTTTCGAGCCAAACTGATATTCTTCGCTGTGTACGTATCAGATTAGATAAAAGGACCCACCTAAACAACAGAAACAGGCTACCTAGAAAGTGCAGTACCTACATCAACAATCAGGAAGTCCAGCCAGCACCATGCATTGGTGAAATAAGTTTGAAAACCATAGGCCACCCATTTTAGCACCATTTCCAGAATGAAGACGTATGTGAAGATTTTATCAGCATATTCCAGCATGATTTTTAAAGTCTTGCGTTGCTCAATATATATATCTTCAAAAGCCTGCGAAGAATGAGTTACATTTAGGTCAGATACTCATAGGTCTTTGCAAACTACAACTTAAGCCAAAAGAACTGTATTAGAAACAGCAAAGTAAAATCACTTGAACTTAACAGGTTTTACCTTGGAAAGCCATCACGAGCAGACATGACAATTGCGTTCTGAGTTTTTATCACTATCTTTTCTGAGATTTTACGATTGACTGATAATGGAATTACAATACAATGACTGAAGTTGCCAAAAAGATTTTTAGAAATGTCAGTAATAGTGAACGTGGAATTACAATTTGTCACCCTGAAAAGGCCAGTAAGGTTCACTCAGAAGACAGTCTGCTGATTACAATAAATTCCACTAACAAAAGAGAACAATGAGTTACAGAGACTAAATATTACATTGCTGCTGATTTTTGCTGAATGCCAATACTGGGTGTTTGTCGCAAGGTTTTAGCAGCAGCCAGCAGCAGGCTGCAGTGGTGCCCACTGTGAGAAGAGGCATGGGTCTGCCCTGTACCATCTCCACAATGGACCCACCACAGGAAGCAGCTGAGCTAAAGCTGGTGGTGCCTCTGGGAAAACATATTTAAGACAGGGCAAAACACTGCATGGCAGAATGAGGCTAAAGAAAAAAAGTGAGAGAAACTACCCTGCTAACACCAAGGTCAGAGAAGGAAGGGACGTGGTGCTTCAGGTGCAGAGCAGAGATAATGACGGTATATACCAACTCCTATGTCAATCAACGACCAAAAAGAAGTCACTACTTCATAGCTATGTGAAGGACTAAATGTCACTAAGAAGAGTATAAAGGAATTCACGGATTCCTCTGTAACGGTTTTGAAATACTGAAACTAAAACTTCAGTGAAAAATTAACTGAGAACATGATGAATTCAGTGTCTATGTTGCTTTTGGGGACAATTTTAAAGTACAATACTTGTTCCAGTTATTGCATACGATACATTTTGTATTAATTTTATAATTTCTTAAACAAGACTTCTAAGCATCCTCACACACACATCACTTTGCATTCAAAAACTCAGCTGCAGAGTGTTATTTGAGAGCAGCATTTTAATGACTGACTACACGCACTACCCAGAATTTAGTTCCATGCTTTCTTTCAAGCCAACTTTGTGTTTTTTCCCTTAATGAACACAGATGTGTTATAACACTATCTTTGATAAAACATCTTTCATAGGTACTGTTTCCACAGGAGCAAGCTCTGCTTACCAGAGCACCACTGCTGAGAAGAATCATGAAGACAATGAACGTTTCAAACCAGTTGTGTTCTACTATCTTGTAGCAGGTTTTTCGAAGGTTCCACCAGATTCTTCCTTTTGTGCTTTCCATACTACCTTTACAGCATTTAAACTTCCGTATACAGCCTAATAGTACAAATAATGAAAATTGTTATACAGTAGAATTTTCATTATCCTAAAAAGGCAAAATAACTTTTCACTAGCTCCTGTTTTATGAGGTTCAAATTACTTCAACTTAGGCTTCAAATTACTGAATGCTACTTAAAGCATCCTTTATGTTCTCAATTTGATACGCCGGATGAAGGAAAACTTGCATACTTTACTAATATTTATATTTTTAGAACTGTAAATAACTGTAAGCACGCAATACTGTGCAGTTAGTAGTAAGAACAATTTTTCTAGTACCGTGATGCTACATCAAGCTTAGAATAAAAAAGAGAGTCATCTAACTGAGCTAATTTTAATTTATATGGTTAATCAAAGAACATGTGAGTATTGGCAGGGAGTAGAGACGAAGAGCATAAACATGTAGCAGCTTTCAGATGAACTCATTCAAGAGTACCGCACCTTCTTTTAAAAGTACTTCTGACTCTCAGCTAAGGTTCAGATAAATCAGAGACATAAACCCTTTATTTTATTGTACTGAGAAATGACCTCTGCTTCAGGCGCTGAGTAAAGATACCTCTTTCATGACACAAACAACTGATTTAACTGGTGATTGTGAGAGATTTCAGAACTCTACCTCACCTTAGAGAGCTCCCTACCTTATCATGGGGCCTCAAGGCACAGTTTTCACTGAATCTTAGTATCTGCCTGGCTAATAGCAATGTCCTTATTTCTTTAAAAATTATTAACCACGTAGAAACAGAACCATGTTTAAATGATTTTAATGGTTCCCAAAGGCAGTATTCTAATTTTTCTGTGTCATTAAGTTCATGTGTTACAAGTTATGCTATATTTCATCAGCTCAGAAAAAACAGCTACCAGTGTGAAGCACATGATTTACACCACCTTCAACTACTCATAATGCCTGCATTGGGAAAAACTGATCTTATGCACAAGGATTGATAGACATCACATAAGGATAAGCAAGAATTGTTGTATCATGTGAAATATTTGGGAAGTGTACTTTTTTAACTGAGAGCTTGATTTATTCAATATAGTCCCACGCTCCAAAACAATTTTGTTTTTTTAAAGATGAGTGAAATAATATTTCAAAGGACAAGACTCCTAGCCTAAGTCAAAGGTGCCTTCATAACAGTAAACCAAAAAGCAGAGGTAAGATGTATTTTTTTTTAAATTATTTTAATCATGACTTAAAAGGAAAGTAAAATCTGTAGTATTACAAAACTATACATTCCTATACAGTAAATTTCAGTAGTCCCCTAAAGGATATAGCTAGGAACTAAAATAACTAGAACTAAAATAAATCTAAACTTCTAAGGATGTGCAAGTATGCTGTTAAGATTTCTTGAATAAAAACACAGGATCTCATTCACCTTCTCGCATCCCACATTATATTTACGTACCCCCTCCCCCCATTAATGGTGCAATCCTAGGATAATAACTCTGTTTTCTAGCATTATGAAGGGACCATGAGTAATCACAGGCTTCTCGTTTAAATTTCTGAGTGGAGTGAACCTGGTTTGGTCTTGCAGATTTCATTGCTGACAACATCATTTAAATCAATAGGATTACCGACTGCTAAGAATCAGTTTATAGAATTGTGCCTAGTGTTCATTTTAAAATATTGTAAATTATCAAATACACACATATTTAATTTTGTACGACACAAACACCTCCAAGGATTTCAGTACGACTACCTACAACAAGCAAAATTAATCATATGACTTGAAGAACCAGGATCAAGGACTGCTGTAGCAAATAGCTTTCTTGAACTGCCAATGCTTGTGGCAAACAAGTTTTATTTCCACGCCTTCTGTAAAACATACCTTCTGTAAAACATGCCTGTAACTCTGATGATTTTTCGGGTTCAGCTTCAGCTTTTTCTTCTCCAAAGAGAGCTACATTAACTGTACTTCCTTCAGATGAGCTGGGAAAATCTAGCTTCTGAAAATAAAATTCAGTAACAGTTATACTTCACTAATATTTATATTTTTAGAACTGTAAATAACTGTAAGCATGCAACACTATGTGCAGTTAATAATAAGAACAATATTTATCACCAGAAATACACACAAACATTCACATATAGCAGTCAATGCTGTTGAAATGTGCATAAATCATCCACTTTCTACCTAGAGATTGCAAGGCGTATCATGTAATCTTTCGTGGAATTTTAGAATTTCTGGTCTAAACATAGTACAGTGTTATCACTTACCAAAGTGAACTACTACCAAGTAGATTTTCTGATACATATTCCATTTATTTTGTTTTCTACTATTATTTTCTTACTATAATGTCTCTTGCTACATTTTTAACCAATACCAGTTGTACTGTGTGCTGTAAGACGATGCGTGTCTGTAGCTACTTTCAGGAAAGCAGTCTCTGCAGCCTGAAGATACTTCAGATCCTGACAGCAAAAAGCTTTAAATTGCAAACTGTCAAGGTAAACTATACAAGGGAGAAAATGCACCAGATTTTTAAGGACTGCTTTTAATTCAGTGACCATTGTTCATACTATAAAAATAAAGGAAATTAATTATCAGTTCTTTTTCACTGACATCTTAAACATGATGCAAGCTAATTGCTTCTGGCATATATCACCATTTATAATAAAATTTGGTTACCTTTAATCACAGATAATTTAGTTATTTTTCATTTTAAGATGATTGTTATGATCCAGATTGGAAAATGCTAAAGTCAGGATTAATACGAAACCCTGTTTCAGATGTGAATTTGAACATTACCCTCAACACATTCATAAAATAAATTAAGCCTATCCTACCTTAACCCATAATTACCACTACCATATGAAAAACTTTTACGTTTTTTGATTTACACTGATGAAGTTCAAAAAGGAAATAGTATGATAAATACATTTCAACTGGCATTACTTTGCATTCTTTTTTGCCAATGCACATATGTATCACATTGTGCATTTGGAAACTACCCATTACTCTGGTACACATACCCGTACAGTTAACACCCGGAAAAGAAATGATGTTTTGTTTTAATAATTAATATTACATAAGTCACATTAGTAAAAAAAAAAAACTAATAAAAGAATGAGTCATAATTTATTTTTTATTTTATAATCCGCATTTGTATTGCGTAGATCCATACTCTGGAGATTTTAGAGGAAGATGCGGTGTCCTGTACATTTAATCTGAGTATGAGTACCAAACTAAGTCAAAGTAGTTTTGATCACAGCATTCTCTGACATATTACAATGTTATTATCAAGAAGTATATAACATCAGTAATGAAGTCACACAATTAAATGTCTGTAGGGAATGATGTAAGCACGCTTTGTAAAACAGCCTCGGTTTTGTAGAATTAACACCACTTTCATTAATTTAGGTAGACTTGCATGATTAAGAGACGTTTAAGACACAAAAGCAGACAAGTTACAGACACTAGCCAATCAAGCTATACTCACACCTCAACTGTGAAATGTTAAAGGACAAAATTATTTTGGGTATTAAACCATTTTTAAATTTTTTTTGCGAGGTTTGTGAAAGACGACAGAGACAATTTACTATGAAAAAGTAACACAGTGTTCTGCATTAACTTTTGCTGCACGTGACTCAGTAACATTGCCTACTTTACTGCTACTTTAGAAATTGATTATCTGGAATAGAACCACCAAGTTACTCCCATTGAATATAAACACCTCCTTTCACTTTTAGCAGCATTAATTTTAAATACCAATATTCACAGCAAACATCTTTTCCTATCACTAACTCTACTGATCCTGAGGATAGCACTACATGCCTCCAGCATTTTATTAGTATGCTGCTTTCATCATTCCATGTCATAACACAGCAAAATGTTGCAGCAATTGTGGGTAAACTGAAATAATGAATTGAATTATGAATCAAATTACTAATTTTAAAGATATATAATTTTTAAGAGTAAGGAAGTTTTGTATCATATTGCTAATAAAAATTAAAACCATCATGAAGTACCCTGAGTCATTTGAACTGTAAGCTACTTAAGTACACCATTTGAGCAGGTGACATGAATTCAACTGAAAGAATACAGTTATTTATGAATTAACAACATGAAAAAAAGAACAACCATAAATGGAAAAGAAATTGAAAAGAATCAATGATTTTAGAACATGCAGTTATATATCTCATTTAATAAATGGCAGAAGAATCAGATATAAGAGAATTTTTAAATTTTAGTTAAGAAATGCAACTTTCTTGACTCCAGAAATCAAATTAGAGGCTCAATGAACTATTTTGATATGAAGGACAGGTAGCCTGGTTCCCTCCTTTTTTTAAGGACAGTGTTGGAGAGTGCTTGAAGAGTTATAGACTTAATTAATCATTACTTCTCTTTTTCACTAAGATGGTATCAAACAAAAGAAAAATCAGACGGTAAAAAGCAATATGCATAGGACAGTTTCCTGTTCTAATTAAAAATTTAATTAGTTTTTTTGCTATGTACAAAATTTGGAGATCTAACTGATTGTATGAATCACTCCAGGAACAGGACTTTTAGGAAAGACGGAAATGTTCATCCTTCACCTTCCAGGGCACATAGCTGGTGTTCAAAGTTTACCAAACTAAGGTAAGAAAACCTCACTTTACATACAATAAGCACTGGGCTGAATGGGTCAATTCATGCACACCAAAGCTGATTAGCCACCTTGACGCATGCAAATCAGCAGCTAAAACATTTTTCTTAAATTCTCTCAATATAATACCTTTTTTATTTTTCACTCTTGGCAGTGAAAAGCTATTCAGACTTTAAATACATGGATTTTTTCAATACAAACATCTACTGTACTGTTATAAGGTCCAAATTTGGAGTTTATGACCTTCCTTTCCTGAAGGAGTTGAAAGTATGACAGCACAAAAACTAGCGAGAGTAATTTTACTACTACAAATTGTCCCACTGAAGCCACTTTGGATTGCTTGAGGTAATTAGTAAAGAGACAATCTTTAGTGAGCATCATCTTAAAAAAATGAAAGCATACGCAAAATTTCAGATAATGACTTTAAAGAAAACTCCATAAGAGCTAATAACAAGTAGATGATTGATTATTGACATGGTGCAACCTACTCTAACATTCAACTTACAAATCATTCACATTTTGATATGAAATAGTAAAGGGAAATCTGGTATGTTTCCCAGCCTCCAAAGCAAAGAACAAATGTACCAGCAATACAGCTGTTAATACAAGGAATAAAAGGGAAACGGTGTCTTGTGCTATTTAAAAAAAAACCCAAACAATAAAACCCACTGCATAGTCTCACCTTCTCATTTACTAAGGATCTCTCTTTCTTTAAGTAGACTGAGTCACTTAAACCTCTTAGAACTTTCTAAAAGAGGATCCAAAAAGATAAGTAGAAATGAAACAGAAAACCTTAGCACACCTGGGTTACATCACTTATATTCTGCCAATAGAATATTTTCCTGCTTAATCAGATCTATTTTCAGCAAGACATACTTCTTCAATAAAAAAAAAAATCTAATCTCTCCATTTAGTCCGAACTATTAAATATCATCTTTACTACATCAGCTGGACTTATCACTGAGTATGTTATCTTCAGTGCAAGTACAATGAGCAAAGTCACTTCTATTGCAATCTATTTATCTTTTTCTGAAAGAATAAAAGTTAGTATTACTATAAATAAAGCTTGGAAATTATTTATCTTTTCAAGAGAGCAACAGTACTGTCCATAGAAAATGCTTCTTTTTTTCCCACCAAACTAAACCCAAAACTTTTATCTCCTACTCTATGTAACTTAGAAAAAAACTGGCATGCATATCTATTAAAAAAAAAAAAAAAAATCACCTTTTATGTAAGGAACGTTACAGTAAGACAATATGACATCCAAATGCAAATGATTCAAGTATTTTTCAGTCAAGTTATTGTAAGCCCCTGGTTGATTTTTTTTTTTTTTTGTATGTTGTCCTACACCTGTCCAGATTCATGACAGCAGAAACTTGAAGCAGGAGCAGTGACACACACAATATCCATCAACTCTGAATCATCTTCCCATACTTAGCACTCGCAGTATGGGATACTACCACATTCTATTCTCCCCTACTTAGGTGTCTTTTCTCCAATGGTTTGGAAAAACTCTCAGAAAGATACTGCTTGGAAAAGGAATACCACAACAATCCGCAGATAGCAAGAAGCAAAACTGCCCAGCTATTGAGAAGAGATCATCAGGAATTAGAAACACGTTCCTGAAGTCTGAGGGGGTACTAGCTCCTATTTTGTCTTTGTAACATTGTCTTAATTTTAGCCTTATCCTGGATTTTGCTAATTATTATATTTATTTATTTCTTGAACTTCCTTATTTATATGATTTTAAAACTCCCAAATTTATTTAGACACCTACATAGAATGCTACACAGAATTTTTGTTTGAAATTACATTTTATGTCTGTCTTTTTAAAAATAAAGTAACTGGATTTAGTTCACAAAGAAACAATTATTGATGATGAAGAGCAAAAGTGGTAAAAACGATTCCCTAAATTCCAGTCTTACAGACCTACACAAACGTCATGAGTAGAATAGAATTAAATTATTGAATCCATATTCAGAAGGACTATGCATATGTGTAAAAAAGATGTGTGATTGTTCCCAGGAGTGTATCTCTCATCCTATATTTTATCTTCTCTAAGCAAACTGGAATGTAAATTATAAAAACATTGTGAGCAAACATGAAACGATTTATATCAAAAGATATAAACATTTTAGCATACAATTAATTGTGTATATGTAATATTACAAAGGCATTGGTCAAATGAACATGATCAGAAAATGTTCATAATTACATGACAGCTCAAAACATGGTTCAACAGATGAACATAAAAATGCCAAGTGAAGATTACCTTTCCATTCCCATAAAAATCATGGGCTGTTAACCTCTTAAATTTGAACATTCTTGATGCTTAATAATTCAGTTAACAATAACAAAAACCTACAAAGCATGCAGGTTATGACACAGAAGTAGTACAGAAAATACCAAAGATGTAACAAATAGAGAGGAACATGTTGGGATTGCCCTAAACCATGCTGTGACGTGAGTCATGGAACTCAGCTTACAGAGCGGCTGTGCGTGTTTCTACTACATTGCAATGGATGAGGAAAAATATATTGTAGCTGAGTAGCATGCAGGCCAATCACCCTTAAAAGTGATCATATACGTATGATTTGTTTAGGTAACCTGTGTAAACATGCTGACACGTTGCTCTGCCTGGTTAAAAATCACCAGATCTGCATTCTTGACTGATCCAGCTTGATTCTACTCCTGTGAGAAGTAAGAATGGTACGCAATGAAGTTAAAACACGGTACCCCTGAGGTTGTTTGAGTTCTGGAAACAGAAGTACGTATTCCTACTTATTTAAAAATGTGTTTTCTAGGTATGTCACACATTTGCAAAACGTAACACTTAGAGCTGTTGATTAAAGCTTTAATCATAACCAAAGACATACAGAAAGAGGTAAAATTAGAATATCTGAAGCTCACAAATGTACACTGAACTTGGGCCTAATCTTAAAAAACCCGAGCAAACAAACAAAAAACCAAAACACCCTCCACTCCCACGCCCCTCCAAAAAACCCCGAACCAAAACGACAGACAGTTACACCCATACGATGTACATTACAGCTTCAAGAACCCTCTAAATGGTAGTATTAGACCTTTAAAATAAGAGAAATATATTTTTTCTTGCATGTCATTTGCAAGATTATTCCTGATCTTCAACTAGGTGCTAAATAAATATTTAGGATATGCTTTTGGAAAGAAGCTGTAGGCAAAACAAAACAAAACAAAAAATCAATCATTCATCAGGTCAAACATGAGAACTTGTAGGTAAGCAATTTTTCCCAGCATCGTTAGGTTTTTTAACTGCATGACTTGACTGGATGACTTGAAGTTTCAAATAGTTCAAGGTGCATTATGGATTGTAACAGATATATAGCCATGTCAAAATGAAAACATATGTCTGCAATAAACCTGTCATTTCCTCAAGTACCTCACATCTATCTTTTATTAGTCTTCTGGTGTAAATCTAATCTCACTTCTCACCTCTGAATTCTCAAAAACTCAGCAAATAATGTGGCTAACAATTCCAGCATAAACTGCTCATATTTAAAAGGAAAGTCTGAAAGAAAGAGCAGAAATAATCTACAAAATGAATGAATTTCTTTACTGACTATGAACTAGTGTATATGAGATGTCTTTCTGTTGTTAATTTACGTATCTTTCAACTATACCAACCCTTAGCCACTTCTCCAAATTTGAGTGCATTGAAATTAATACTAGATAATAAACTGATAATAAAATAATTATAAACAGCTAATGCTTACATTTAATCTTGAATATCAGAGGTGAGAAGGCATAGATTTTATTATCCAATTCTGATATACATGTAGTGAAGAACCAGGCATCTTCAACTGCTGGACCATTTCCAGGTAAGGGTTAGATTTAACACAGTTATCAGAGCAAGAGCAAATTAAATGGATTCATCAGATATTCCTTCCACAAAACCAAGTTTTACCAAAAACACAGAGGTGGCCAGTATCCTTTCTTCAGATTAATAATACGTAAAAGATGTAACAGCTGTTCAGTAGATATTACAGCTTCCTTACAAAGCACAGTTAATATGTCAAAACAAGTTATGAATATTGTTTGCTTTCCTTTTAAGAGGCCTCTTAATAATCTAAGGTCTTGTCAACTGAGAGGTCAACATAAAATACGGAGTAACAGAACCTCCAGAAGTAGATGGAACAAATCAAGTATCAGGAAATGAGCTGCTGAAATAACAAATGCATGTAATACTACTATACATGCGTTCTACAATAAAAGAAACTTGTAAAAGGTCACGTTATTACGCCTTTCAAATTAAAGTTTAATTTAACTACACTTTGCTAGAACAAACGTATTTTCTGAAATGTGTAATGAGGATGGCCAGATTCATGGCCAGTTCAAAGCAAAACAACAGAAAAACCTAAAAAGCCCACAAACAATCAAATAAAAACCCACCCATAACCCCAAAAGAAAACAAAACAATCCAGACAAAGCAATCCAGAGTACAACTGTCTGCACAAGCATTGACGCTACATTATGATCTTGTGTCTTCAGGTGCCAGGGCAGCTCCAGTCTGTACTGGAGCCACAGAACAGTAATGTGAATTTTCAAAGTGTCTCAGGATCCTG